>NC_133661.1:89440815-89740815 GCF_037893015.1 Macrotis lagotis | reverse complement strand
GTAGAGGCAGAGAAACATGCTACTTGAAGTACAAATTTAATGAACTAGAGAGGAGTTTTTTTTTAATTAAGGCTTAAAATTTAATGCTTTTGTCCTTCATTTTTGAAGCACACAACATCAGGGAGGTGCTGCCATGACAAGCACATGAATTGGATTTGAGTGAGGGAGGGTTTTCGAAGTCACCAGCCTCACTTTCTCTTTCAAAGCTACCTGAGTCCAATGGCCAGATATGAATCTGGACAACTGGAGGTGGCCCAGGGTGGGGGTGGGGTGAAGCAATCACGGTTCAGTGACCTGCCCAAAGTCACACACCTAGTAAGTGGCAAGTGTCTGAGGCCAGATTCAAACTCCCATCCTCCTGAATCCAAGGCCAGTGCTCTATCTACTGTGCCACCTACCTGCTCCTATATCTGAAGTAATAAAAAGATATGAAGAAAACTATTAAATGCAAAAAAGGTCTAGCGTAGAGGAAATTAGAGAATGATCAAGTGGATTCATTTAAACCAGTGAAAGCTTGAAGTATGAAGACTAAAAGCATTACCTCAAGTAATGGATTTCAGTCAACCTCAAAAGAAATTGTGGGGAAGAAAAAAACAGGAACTTTGCATCAATCAAATTAAGCTGTAAAGGAGAATTTGCAAACTAGGGGTAGAACACTCCATGAAGAATTGTATGACTATGGTTTAATTAAAGGAAATAGTATTTTGTTTGAGGCAGGATGATGACTAGTTCAGTTTTCAACAGGATAAATTTCAGGTAGTAATATCCTATGGGCAACTGCAAATTTGAGAAGATAAATAGAGAGGAGCAGATGATTAACAAATGAGCCCCAACCTACTGTATTATTGAACTAAAAGAAAAGGTACCAGTAAAAACAAGGAACAGGAAAAAAAAAGAACATCAAAAATGAAACTTTTTGGTTTTGGGGGATTTTTTGCAAGGCAATGGGGTTAAATGACTTGCCCAAGGTCAAACAGCTAGGTAATTGTTAAGTATGAGGCCAAATTTGAACTCAGGTCCTCCTGACTCCAAGGTCGATGCTCTATCCACTGCGCCACCTAGCTGCCCCTAAAAATGAAACATTTTAAGGAAATTTTACTACCTTTTAAAGAAAGAGCAAAAGTACTTATATACATAGAGTCTATACATTGCCAGATATCATTGTACTAAGCAGTTTTTTTTATAAAGATTATCTCAATTGATCCTCACAACAGCCCTGGGAGGCAGGTATCATCTTCATGTTACTATTGAGAAAACTGAGCCAAACAAAGGATCAGTGATGTGACTAGGATCAGAGCTAGCAAATGTATGGAGCAGGATTTGAATTCAGGTCTTCCTGACTCTAGGCCCAGAGCTCTAGTCACTTATTTTAATCCTCATACTATAAAGATAATATGACAAGATAGTTACTTATAATATGTTTATTGTTTTTAACTAGTCTTTTAATTCTAGTTTTCAGTTGTTAATTATGTAATAATGGAATAAAATGTAAAACCTTCAATAAAAACTCAGCTGCTTTTAATGAAATAAAAATCCATAATCTTTAATTAAAATGATCAGCTCTCCATATAAACTAAGACTTTTGAACAGAATCATTACCTATTATTGGCAGTTTATCTTGGTCAAGCCTTATTCTTGCAAAACCATCCTAAAATAAAAATGTGATACATAATTTACTATTAAGATGAGAAAGATCATTTATTTTCAATGCACATCTTTCAAATGGCAACAATATGGCATTAAAAAATGGAGGTAACAATACAAATAAAGACTAGGAAACATGATTTTCCTTAATTCCCTATACATATGAATTTATGCCAAAAATAAACACAAAACTTCAGCTGTTTCAGTCATGTTAAACTCAGCAGCAGTTGCCAGACCAAGAATTCAACTTTATAATAAGAAAAGAATTAGCAATGAAAGCTGTCCAGCAATGGGAAGGAAAGCCTGCTTTCAAAAGTAGAGACTTATCACTAAAACTGGCCAAGCAAGAGATTCTTAAGCATCAGTGTTTTTGTCCACTATAGCATCATCAGTCCTGGACTTATTGATCTGCAAATTATATTCATGTTAGGACTTTACAAAATACATTTACTGCTATCTTTGGTTTTTATATCAGCAAAATTTAGCCTGGTATTCCCCCCCCACAAAGTGTCAATCCATTTAAAAAAGAATAAATATAAATACACACACACACACACACATTTTTTTTAGGTTTTTGTAAGGCAAATGGGGTTAAGTGGCTTGCCCAAGGCCACACAGCTAGGTAATTATTAAGTGTCTGAGACCAGATTTGAACCCAGGTACTCCTGACTCCAGGGCCGGTACCTTATCCACTACGCCACCTAGCTGCCCCTACAAAGAATATTTTTTAAAGAAAAAAAGAGAAACCACCTCTCCTCTCCTCTCTGCACCCTCACCCCCAGCAAAACTCATCAATATACTGAAAAGAGTTTGAAACTATAAGCAATGTTCCACACCTATGGATCTGTGCCAGGAGTGGGGATATTTTCTCTGATCATGTTGCTTTTAATTCTTGTTGGAGGCAGCATACACATTGTTAACCCTTATCAACTCGAGGTTCCAGGTGGGTGGGAAGACTACGAGCCCTGGGGGACCCTAGGACTACTGGGCTTTTCCATTCACTCTGGCAGAACTTGCTTTTACATCATTTTCTCTCCCAATAGAAGGTCCAAACTCCTTTAGAAGCAGATTGTCTCAAATTTTCCTTTGTCTCTTATCACTTAAACACAGTGCTTGAGACACAGGAAGGGCTTAAATGAATTCTCAGACTCTGACATTGGAAAGCTTTGTTTGTAATGATATAATATAAACATAAGTCACGTGATTATACATGTTTATATATGTAATATTATGTTTTCTAATAGTGATACCAATCAGAAGTCTATCTCCTAACTACAATTTCTATCAGAAATTCAGATTTGTTCTATATCTTTTTAAGGAAAATGTCTTCATATTGGCCCAGTGACTACCTGTATCAAACTCTTAATATAATGTTTCAATAGTTTATATAAGGTCAAAGCTGCAAACTCATTATATCAATTTATTTTAAACAATTCTATCTTAACATTGACAAAGCAAAAGCAATGTTATAAAGAACATCAATCAGTTTATATCTGGGTTAGTTTCTTCTACCTAAACATATACAAACATTTCAAATAGCCAGCAACAATAAAGATTTTTGAAAAACTAGCTTAAAACAATTATTTTATCCATGTTATTTGTAGCTTTTTTTACTTAGAAATACAGTTGAAAAATTGGTAATTTTAAGTCTTACCCTCACAATGAAGGAAACATGGAAAATATTTTCCACAGTTCGGGCAAAAGAATCTGGATCAATCACAAAGTCAAAAAAGGATATAGGAGTCTCCGCTATAAATATGAGAAAATAGAAAAGAAAAAGTTACTTCACCAAAATTCACACAACAAATGTCAACTAATTTTCTGTAAAATATCTTAAAATTAAGATTTAAACAGTCTTTTAAAATAAAACCTTTTACAAGAAAATAACTAATCACTTCATGTGAAATTTAAAACAGCTTTCTAAAGGCATCTTGTTCAAGTGAAATCACACTCACGTTCTTCTCTGAAGTAGGTTTGCAGTAACCCCAAAATCCTTTCTACCTCTTTTTCTGTAGCCTCTTGTTGGGACTCCTCCATTCTTTTCAGCTGAAAATTTCAGGCAAGTTAATAGACATGAATGCACATCATCACAATTATGCAGAAAGGTTTAACCAGAAACAAGCACACAGTCCCTCACATGCTTATTCATACAAATTAAGCTTCTATGGAAGACCTGGATTCTGGTGGACCACCAGCTCAAAATGAAGCACTATGAGGAGATGGAAGCTAAAAACACTAATGGGATCTTATGTTTCATTAACAGGAGCACTGTGTACAAAAGGGGAGAAATGGTCATTTTATTGTACACTGCCTAGGAGATCACATCTCAAGTGTCATTGCTAGATTTAGTACCACAGTTTTAGAGGACTGACAAAATGAATTACAAGGGGACCAAGCTAGTGAATGCAGAGAAAACCATAGAACAAAAGGGGTAATTGAAGGTATTCAAGTTATTTAGCCAAGAGAAAAACTTAGGTAGCAAATAATAACTGTCTTCAAATGTTAAAAACAACTGTCAAATAGAAGAGTATGTTTATTCCAAAAGGTACATGTGAGAGCCATCAGGAGAAAAGTACACAAACGCAAATTTTAACTTGATCTAAATAAAAAAAACTTCTAATAATTAGAATTGTCCCAAAGTAGAAGAGGTGACCTTTAAAACAATACTCTTTTTCAAATGAAGAATGGATGATCAAATCTAAGGGGTATCATAGAGGAGATTCATATCCAGGTACAGATTGGAATAAATTATCATTCAGATTCCTTGCAAATGTGAGATACTGTGATTATCTACTCTCACTAGCCAGGTGGCAGCACAGATGACATCCAGATATAAATTTGTCAAATCCCATAAGAATTATATTTAAAAAGAATAAATATAGTTTCCATTTCTAATAAGAGGATTTGAAAAAAATCCCTACTATTAAAAGGAAAACAAGTTAGCAAAAACAATTCTTAGAATGATTATATAAGAGAAACTGATAACTGAATTGAATTCAAAGTCCCATAAAAATAAGCATCAAGGGGGCAGCTAGGAGGTGCATGGATAGAACACTGGCCCTGGAGTCAGGAGGACCTGAGTTCAAACCTGATCTCAGACACTTAATAATAATTGCCTCGCTGTGTGACCTTGGACAAGTCACTCTTAACCCCACTGCCTTAAATAAAAATTAAAAAAAAATAAAAGCATCAAAATATAGGAATGATAGAAAATGACAAGAAAAACAATTCTAAAAATGTCTCCCATTTTCCTATCACATGACCTCCCTCCTATATGATAATGTCTTTGAAACATAAAAAGATGGCTGACTTAACAATAGCAAGAAGCAAACCTCAGCAGGCATGGACCTTGCTTCTTCTTTCTTATCTTTTCTTCTCAGACGTTCATTCCGTTGCCTTGGAATATGAGGATCAGTTTTGAATGAACCAAACCTAATGGAGAATGAGGAAAAAAAAACCTATCTGTTCAAGGAAGCTATGATTTGCCAAAGTCATTACTGCTGCTCAACAGATATGATGGAAAGAGTGCTGGGTTTGACAGTCAGTACTCTTTGGGATGTTGGGCAAGTTCATTATTTCACTGTGCATCACTTTGCTTTTCTTTAAAATGAGGGATTGGATTAGTAATCACTAGGGCTCATCTTAGTTCTAGAGTATAATAATAGTTTATAACCTTAAATTATTTATTTATACTAAGGAGTCTCAAAGATTTATGTCTGCCAAAAAAGCTTTAGGTATACTGCACAATGCACAATATAATTTTATTTAGTGTCTCCTTAATCTTCTTCTCCATATTCAATAGTTTTCTAGAGTTTTCTTAACTAAAAATACCTTGTTTCACTTTCAGTTTGTCTTAAGTGACAGAGTCTACCCAAATAAAGCCTCCTCAGATTCATATTCACTTGATCTTGTATTTCCTGCAGAAGTGGGATAAGTCACTAGGTCTTGGTGAAGGGAAAACTGATAGCCAAAAGTGGAAGAACAGAATAGTACAGGCAGCTTTAAGAAAAGCCCATGGTTATCTAAGAGAGACTGGGGTGATATATGACTTGGGGTCACATGCTATGGTTCCTACTTTGGAGACCCATTGGATTTTGAGTCAGTAGATTCAAATCCTCTTTCAAGTCTCTAAGCCTCAGTTTCCTCACCTATAAAATGATGGGGACAGACTCAATGCCCTTTAAGGTATTTCCTAACTCTAAATGAATATTCTTTAAGTCCCTCATCCTAACCTTCACTGTCTGGGTTCTAAGGATCCCAAGGAGTAGTTTTTTAATCTTCCCAGTTTTCCTTAGTCCCATATCTAACAATTCTCTCTATTCCTTCCCTCAAATTCCATATATAAAATCCTGTTGTTCACTTGCGGGAATCAAATTGTGTAAGATTCACCATAACAGTTCACCTTCATCTTAGCTCCAGTGTTCAAAAACAGTTCATTTGAGAAAGATAAAAGGATTTTAATTGATTACAAGTACAATTATGAAACAACAAAGTGAGATGATTGTCCAAAAAAACTAATGCAATCTTAGGCTGTCAGAAGAGTGTCTATCTAGTTTAAGGGATTATTAGTTCTACTGTGTGTTGTACTGATCAATTCATATCTGGAGTTCTGTATCAAGTTCAGAGTGTCAATCTTTTAAGATGTATACTGTCAAACGGTAGCATATCTAACTAAGCAAGAGCAACTAGGATAGCTGGGATAGATTAACAATTAAAGTTAACTTAAATAAGAGAAGATTTCAGAGAAATATGAAAGCCATCTTCAAATATCTGAAAAGCTATCATGAAAAAGAGAGGAAAAAAACGTTAAGTCTACTGCATCAGAGGGAAGAAGGTTTAAAGATTAGTCTTGCAAATACTTGATAAAAAAAATTGGTAAAAGAAGAAACTACATTATGTTTAAAGGTGCCATAGATAAAATAATTGGTATCACTACTAAATGTATTTTCATATGAAACAGCATAGCATCTAAACATTAAAAAATTAGAGATGATTATCTCTAAAGATTATGAAATGAGAAGAGAAAGTTTACATCTCAACCATTTGAAGCAACTTTTTAAATAATGATCATATACTAAGACACAAAAATCTCACAAAAAACATACCTTTTCTATTGCAATGTAATAAAACATATGCTTTAAGGGGTCTCTGAAGAAAGAACTAACAATTAAATGGATACTAAACACAATCCTAAATTTCTGGATCAAAGAATAAATCATAGAAAAAATATTTTCAAAGAATATGTTAACAATGAGAAAACATACCGAAACTAAAGTCACCCTCAGTGCAAAATTAATATCTATAAATGTTTTCATTATCAGGAAAGAACAAACCAATGAAATGGACATGCAACTAAAAGAACATAGAAACCCTAAGCTAATGCCAAAGCAGAAATTTTGAAACTAAAGGAAAAGATTAACAAAATTGAAAGAAAAAAATATAAATTGATAAAATTAGCTGAACTGTTTTAAAGAAAAAACAATCTTAAATATTAGCTAATTTTAAAATCACAAAAACCTATTTTTATAATAAAAACAAAAAAGGAGAATTCACACATTTACAATTGAAATCACAAAATCTCTTTTGCTCAGTTTTGCACAAAAATCTAATAAGAATAACTGAAATAGTGTATATGGATATTTACCAAAACAGTACCAAATTAAAAAGAAATTGAACCAAGTCACAAATGAGCTTCTCCTGTGTGCCCCATCCCCATCCCCACCCCCAATACTCTAAGAATTTACAAGTGAATTCTATCAAATCTCAATAGTCATAAAAATATTTATAAGTTCAAAAACAAAAGGAATGGTTTCAAAGAAAACCAGGAGAACCTACATAAAATATGCATAGTAATAAAGTGAGAAATGGAAGAATAATTTATATGTCAAGATAATTTTTTAAAAGGTTAAGAGACAAGATCTCCAACCAATGCAATGACAAATCACAAATCCAGAAGCCTGAAGATGAAATATGCAATCCAGCTCTTGACAGAGAGGTGACAGACTCAGCATGCAAAGTGAGACATACATTTTTGGACAAAGCCAACGCAGGAATTTGCTTTGCTTGACCATGCATACTCATTATGAGGGTTTTCCTTTTTCCTCTTGTTCACTTGGGGGGGATGGATTTGGGAGAGAGGAAAAAATACATACTTGTTAATTGATTGAAAAAGTTTTTTTAAGTGCTTTATGAAGTTCATCTACACTTAGGTATGTTATCTCTAAAACAGAGAACTTATCAAATATCAACCCCTTTGCCAGACCC
Source organism: Macrotis lagotis (assembly GCF_037893015.1). Lineage (NCBI taxonomy): Eukaryota > Metazoa > Chordata > Mammalia > Peramelemorphia > Peramelidae > Macrotis > Macrotis lagotis. The sequence continues at coordinate 89,732,907 of NC_133661.1, read as the reverse complement.
CAAACAAACTTACAAAAAGTGGAACGTTGGAGCATGCTTGAAGAATCTTACTGATATTATTCCTACTCTGAGCCAGGAGTCATCAGGTAAGAATCCAATTTGAAATGTTTCTTCCTCACCATCACTTTCTTGTACTTCAAGTCGATTTAGGCCCATATACTTAAGCTGAAACAAAAGGGAGCAAAGTCTCAGTTTAGCAAGTGCCATCATTTACTAGCTAAAAAACAATCCTGGAGTGGCTAGGTGGAGCAGTGGATAGAGCACTGGCTCTGGAGTCAGGAGTACCTGAGTTCAAATCTGACCTCAGACACTTAATAATTACCTAGCTGTGTGGCCTTGGGCAAGCCACTTAACCCCACTGCCTTGCAAAAACTAAAAAAACTAAATAAAAATTAAAAAAAAATCCTAAGTCTCCTAGTTAAATGATCAGAAACCATACCATAACTCAGGGTTACACACACTATTACACAGCAGCTAAATAAGCTAATGAACAGCCATGAAATAAATTGGATATTCCAAGTAAAAGAAAGTTTACATCTTGAACCTAAAGAAAAATTACACAGCTAAAGATATAAACCTTTGTGAAGAAAATATGTTGGTCTAACTCTTTAGCAAGTGCTATTTTCCAGGAACACAATGTAAGCTAGATATTCTTATACATGTTTACAAAGAGTTCACTTCTGGAAATAGTCACAAAATTTTACTTGCTCAAATTCAAATCCATTTCTAAGGTTCTGATACATGCAAAACTTTTTCAGATTGCTTTAAATAGATAAAATCAATAATATTTGTCCCCAGGAAAGAGATTATGGTATTGTTGGAAGAGTTACAGATGCAAGTGGTGATTTTTAATAAGGCCAGTGGCACAATAATGAAATTTAAGAAGAAAGAATGTACTTAAAAAAGGCTTACATCTTATATATATCCACCACTCAAATTTTATTAAAACAGAACTCTCAGAATGTATGGAACATTAATAAACAAATATCAATTGAACAGCTTTCATTATGATACTAAGCACTAAGGAGGAAATGAAAATTTTAAGATCTGATTCCTGTGTCTTTGGAGAATTTAAAGAACAGCTGAAAGGAACAAACCTTAAACGCAACTAAAACTCCATTCATTTTTCTTTTTCTTTTCTTTTTTTGTTGGACAATGGGGTCAAGTGACTAATAAGTACAAATGGCTGAGGTTGAATCTGAACTCGGATCCTCCTGACTCTAGGACCCATGCCCTATCTAGCTGCCCCTAAAACTCCATTCTTTACCTCTTTCTACCTCACTGTCAGATTTCTTTCAGGCCCTGAATACATAGGGCCAGCAAGAAAATTTGGTCATACTCATCACTCTCCAGTGCTACTTCCAAATCCTCTCTTTGCCCATCCCCAATAAGCAATGCCATGTCATATTAAGTCCACATCTTCCTATTTATATCAGTACAAAATGAGAGTTCCTATTCCATCTTTCTGTTTCCCTTGGGAGGCTTGTCCCTTTGACCTTTTCTGACTTGGGAAAAAGGAAGATAAAAACCTGATACTAACACTAGCCATATGATTATAGCAAGTCACTCATGTTCACTGAGCCTCAATTTTATAATCTGTAACCTGAAAATACTGATTTTAACCTGTTGTACCTACTTATAAGGATGTTGTAAGGCTCAAATGAGCTCTGATAACTTCAGAAACAAAAATGCTAGACTTAAAAAACAGCATTTGAGAGGTTAACTAATTTTTAAAAAATATTGATATTAAATTTCAATATAACCACCACCTTGTGATATATATCACTCTAGTTGATTTTCAAACTTTCATTTGATGCTACTTAGTAAAAGAATTGCATTTACAATTCTAGTCTTAAATACTATAAAGAATAAGGTTCTGATGAATATATGACAGCTTTGACATGACCCTTAAGAAAAAAGTGACTGAGGTGTCCAAGCAAGAGACTTCCTCTCCCTATCCACCAAACTGTTTCACACACAATGCACAAAGAAAGGGGTACCTGCTTTGTTAATCTTTTAAAAATTGTGATAATTTTTCTAAGTGTGTAGAAATCATACTTTTTGAAGTTTAAAACTGAACTAAGACTGTAGAGAATTCATTGTATAAAATGCAAGTTTTAAAGTATTGCATACGTGTTGGCTATTAATAATCTCTTCATTCTTTCCCTATTCTTTTCTTCTATTGTCTGGTTTTGCATTCATTTTGATATTTGCTCTAACAAGATGATGGTGTGACTATCCAAAAACAGCTGATTCAGGTAATTCCCACACCAAAAATGCATTGTTTCCTGACTAAACAAAATGAATTTCAATATATGGTGATGTTGATAGCCATCTGCCATGTCTACAGACTTTCAATTCTTCTAAGAAAGTAAACACAATGTAAAGGAATGAGACTTTGATGTAGCCCAAGTCTTCTGCTTCTTTCATACCTAATTCATTTCTCATCAAGCTGTAATTCAGACTCTCCAGAAACCTCTTCTTCCTTAAAGATCATTTCAAGCTTGGAACTCATCCCTTCAAAGTCTCAACACCTCTCTAATTGGATGGCCCTTTCCAGAACCTCCATTTAAGGAGGTGTCTTAGATCAACCATCACTTCATTTTTCACCAGGGTACAAACTGGACTCCTCAATTATACCCCCAGGAAGGCACCTCCAATCCTTCTGCCCCACCTTCCTTATTCCTCTTTCAGTTCTCTATTCTGTGCTGTCTTCACCTTGTCAGTTCTTTGAAGGCAAGGACAGTCTTTCTTTTTGGTTGTATTTTTGATCTCAGTGCTTAACACAGTGTCTGGAATGTAAGGGCTTAATATTTATTAACTCACTGACTTACATATTTTCCAACACTTTTCATCATCTTGACCTATTCCTCCCCATGACATTTGTGTTTTACCAAATACACACACACACACACACACACACACACACACCCTCAAAATTAAACCAAATTCTTTGAACAATTTCTTATCTTTTTATACTGTGCAACAAATCTTTGTGCATGATATGCAATTATTTTCATGATACTTTTTGCCAATAATCATCACAAGCGTTATAATGTGCAATGACCAATAATGGCCCAATGAGATTTCTTGTTGCCTCTGGATGCACAATAAAACTGCTTTTTTTTTTTAACCTCACTCCAAGGTAAAGTTGTGAGCCATCCTTCTTTTCATTTATAATTTCATTTTGCCTTCTATTTTCATTTATAACAAAGATATCAAGATTTATACTATTCTGTGGGGCAGTTAGGTGGCCCAGCGGATAGAGAACCAGCCCTGGATTCAGGGGGACCTGAGTTCAAATCTTATCTCATACACTTAATAATTATCTAGTTCTGTGACTTTGGGCAAAGCACTTAACCCCACTGCCTTGCAAAAACCAAACAAAAAAAGATTTATACTATTCAATTCCTCTAGTAATGTTCACTTTTGGTCACCAGACAAGGAATTCATATTTAGAGTACCAGCAATATATCTAATCAACTATTCCTTATCTATGTCCAGACTAATTCCTCAAAGACCTACTTCTGCCTCACTGTGCTAAGAAGGTAATCCTGAATTCTCAAAGGCTATGCCAACAGAGTAGAAGCTCTGGTTGGTTTAGTATAATGCTGAGACTTCAGGTTATGCCCTGCCAAAAGAATGAGTATGTGCTTTCTGCGGACCAGACTAGCTAAGTATAGAAAGGTCCATCAATAGAAGGCTGTCCCCTTGGCAATAGTTTCATGAAATTCATGAAACATAGAAAAATTAGGTATCAGTTCTCCTGAACTGCTATGAACTGGTTGAATCCCATGAGAGGACAGAATGCACTAAGAATTCATATTTAAATTGTCCATAGACTTCAATTTAGATGTCTAGTCAGTAGTAACACTCTTTTGAAACAAGTCAATCTTATTAACGTCTTTAAATAATAGGATCAGAGTAGGGAACTAGCCAGACTTAATTTCAATGCTGCCTACTATAAAAGAAATAAAAAGAAATTCTAATAACCTGTTAAGTTCAGTTGCTCCAATTTCACAAAGAACAAAAGAAAATTATAGTTTTGAAGGCCAGAGACCATATACCTTATGGTAAAGTAATATGTACACCTCTATGATTACTGCTATCCAAAGTCATTATTTCATACCTATCTACTACTAGCTCCATGCTTGATTCCAACATAAGGGAAATTCCAACACAAGGAGTATTATGAAACATAAGTCTAGGGCAGAAGACCTTTTTAAAAACCTTTTCAAAATTTGATAAAATGAAGCAGGGGTTCCTAAATTTAAGTGATTTTGAACTTACTAAATCTTCAGCATATGACGTTGGATCAAATAAGGTCATATCAGAATGCAACTGATTTGCTTTTTCTTTACCCAGGTCTGAAGCCAAAACAAGAAATTGGGCATCTAGGGCTGCTTCTCTTGCTTGGGACACTGTTCAAAAAAAGAAGGAAAAAAAAAATCAAGATATGATAAAACAGTCAAAGTGACTAAATTCAATTTATTAATAGTGAAATTATACCTGTGATTAATGATATGCTGGACATTTTCACTTGGAAATTGCTATTTCCACAAGTTAAACATTCCCCTTCCCCTATATGGACATTCCATCTTCCCCGATAAACAAGCCTATACCAATGTCTTAGAACATGCTCTTAATTTCTATCTTTGGGAATCCTTCCTCTAAGGTCCAACCCAGGAGCCATTTCTTTCAAGAAGTCTTCCTTATTCCCCCAGTCGTTAAGTGTTCTTTCTGAGGACCAAAGATTTCAAGCCAGAAAAAAGACTAGAAGCCATTTTAATCTAGCCCCTCATTTTATGCCTGAGGAAACTAAAGCCAGTGTCACAGCACTAATACCTGCCAAAGGTAGAATTTGAACTCGGGTTCTTTGTGTCTAGAGTCAGTGTCCTTTTCACAGTACTTTTAAATGACTTTTCTATTTTTATTAAGTACATGGTATTTAAACTCCTTGAAGGGACTCTTTCATTTTATGTCTATCATTTCATATACTATCTTCCACAGAACAGATGTCTAACGTTTTTTAAATTGAATTTATTTAAACCAAACTCTTATCTCTTTACCAAAACAAAATTATTTTCTTCTTTTCCCTATTCCTGTTAATGTTATTCTTTTCCTAGCCACTAAGGTCTAATTAAATCTTAGTCATTTCTGATTAGGACAACTGGGTAGCCCAGTCAAGAAGGCTCATCTTCCTGAGTTCAAATCCAATTTTAGACACTTAATACCTGTATGAGTTAAGGCACTTAACCCTATTTGCCTCAGTTTCCTCACCTACAAAATGAGTTAGAAGGAAATGGCAAACCACTCCAGTATTTCTGACAAGAAAACTCCAAATGGGGCTATGAAAAGTTGAACACATTGAAACTAATGAACAACAGTATCTCTGATTCTTTTCCTCCCTTCTATCCTATCTGATTTGCCATTAATAATGATACATTCTGAGGAACTGCTATAGTGCGAGCAATAAATAATACTAGGTGATATAAATACAAAAAGGTTGAAGCCTCAAATCGATAAATGGCAAGAGACCATGTACAGGGATAGCAATGCACTGTTTGAAATGATGACTTTGAAAACTCAGAAAACTTTGTAAGGAAATGCATGAGATGATAAAGAGCAAAATAAGCAGAACCAAGAGAATGCAAAAAATGACAGAAACAAAGGAAAACAGTAGTGAAAGACTCAAGTAAATAAAAGAACCAATTCCTCCTTTTAAAGCTTTCCACATTACAAATTTAAATCAACTAGCCCATCAGCTTGAGTCATCCTAAAATTCCTGGTTAAGCCTAAAACTAGGTAGCCATTATTAAATAATATCACTTACCTCTATTAAACAGTTGGTTGGCTTGTTCAAGTGCATCTGTTAATTTGTTGCTTTTTGAACTCACCATATCTTCTCTTTGCTCTAGATTGAAAACATATTATTTTAGAAAATCAAAATGTTCACTAAATGCAACATCAACAGCAACTACTTTCAAAGGTTCTGCTCCCTCTTTTTTAGGAATTATCACAACAAAATGCCACATAAAGATAAAGTTTATGTTCCCAACCCCTTGCTCTTTTCCACACCTAATGAGCTTCCCTTCCTACAAACATCTTACAGAGAGTAGGGGTTGTGTGTAGTGTTAAGAGGACTGGATCTGGGGGCAGCTAGGTGGCGTAGTGGATAAAGCACCAGCCTTGGAATCAGGAGGACCTGGGTTCAAATCCGGTCTCAGACACTTAATAATGACCTAGCTGTGTGGCCTTGGGCAGGCTACTTAACCCCATTTGCCTTGCAAAAACCTAAAAAAATAAAAAATAAAAAAAAAAGAAGACTGGATCAGGGGCAGCTAGGTGGGAGAGGATAGTGTACCTGAGTTCAAATCAGACCTCAGACACTTAATAATTACTTAGCTGCCTGGCCTTGGGCAAGCCACTTAAACCCATTGCCTTGCAAAAAAATGAAAGAGAGAAAGAGAGAAAGAAAGGAAGGAAGGAAGAAAGGGAGAAAGAAAGAAAGAGAAAGAGAGGAAGGAAGGAAGAGAGAAAGAAAGGAAGAGAGAAAGAAAGAGGGAGAAAGAAAGAAAGGTAGGAAGGAAGGAAGAAATAGATAAAGAAAGGAAGGAAGAAAGAAAGAATAAAAAAAATCTAGAGCCAGAAGAAGTGAATTCTTTTTTTTTTTTTTAGATTTTTGGCAAGGCAAATGTGGTTAAGTGGCTTGCCCAAGGCCACACGGCTAGGTAATTATGAAGAAGTGAATTCTAACCCTACACTTACTAGTCCTGTGATTTTGCTCAAGTTATTCACCCCTCTCCCCCAGCCACAGTGTCTACAAATGTAAAATAGGGACAACCTTGCTCTGAGAATACTTTGGAAAAAAAAAACCAAACCAACCCGTTTAAGGCACGATCTGCATCTGGTCTAGAGCCCTGGCAAGTCTCCTGCACCTTTTAAATTCCAGTTACCTTACTTAAAATATCATTGTCATTTTCGTTATAAAATTGATTGTTATTGCTACATACATAAAAGATCCAGCTTTGGGCTATAGTTTTATTGTACATTTAAGATTCGTGCTCTATAAAACGGACATAAAGCCTTAGTTCCGTGAGCATGTAACATAATACGGGCCGGAAGCCCTGCTGCCCCGGCCGGGCGACGCCGCGGCGCGCCTGCCCGGCTGCCCGTGGGTGACGCGGGCATGAGGGCGGCTTGGGCACCCCTCCAGGCTCCCGGGGAGCTGGCGCCGCGTGCGGCCCGGCCTCAGTTTCCCTAGGTGTAAAGCGAACGACAGCCCCTCCCCCGTGCGGCCCCGGCTCACGCTGCACGCTGTGGATCAGCTCCCGGTACTGGTGGCGGATCAGGCGCCGCTTGCTGTCGTCCCCGTCCGGCTCGAAGCTCGCCTGGGAGTCCCCGGGGGCCGAGGAGGTCTCGTCCTCCGCCGCCTCGCCGCCGTCGCCCGGGTCGTCCATGCCCTGGCCTCGCTGCGGGGTGGGCGGGAGCGAGTCCCGCTGCCGGCTGGGGCCCGCCCGCGGAGCCCCGCGGCTCGAGCTGCCCAACATGCCCGGAGCCGCGGCTTCGCCCCGGAGGAGCGCCAGCAGTTGGCAGCCGGGACGCGGGAAGGAGGGCAGGGGAGTGCGGCCGCGCGTGCGCGGCAGCGCCCGGGGGCGGGCCTTCCGTCGGGGGCCGGAGCACTTCACTTCCTGTTCCGGATTGAGGGCAGACGGACGGTGGCCCCGAAGGCGCAAAACGCGTTTGCTTTCTAGACGGAGTCCTGGCTGCATCCCATAGTGGAGGAAGGGCTCCCCGAGGGAGGTGAACCCTGTGGACCTCTTCTCAGGAGAATGTTTTCAAATGCAGAAAACAAAAGGCGTAATAAGAGGCCAATTTTACTGAAAAGCATGAATAATTTTCAAAAACAATTTCACAGACCCCCCCCTCCCCCCATGAGTCCTCACTTGCAGGTCATGTAGGCCTTCCAAGACTGTGGTTTCCAGAAGCTTGTTCCCCATTACCTTTTTTTTTACATCCTCACTTTTCCTAAAACAAAATATGGAAATAATGCAAAGTCTATATTATATTCTAATGGAATTAAGGATGGATAGCAATTTTATATAACACAAATCTTAAATGTACAATAAAATTACAGCCCAAAGCTGAACCCTTTATGTATATGTCAATATCCATACAATTAATTGTATAACAAAAATAAAAATGATATTTAAGTAATTCATGAGGACTCGTTTTTCCATACAATTTTATAACAAAAATTAAAAATGATATTTAAGTAATGTGTGGGGACTCGTTTTTCAGTTTAGAAAACAAACCTGACATTGTGATATTGCTACTCTGTAAGACTCTTCCCAGAACTAATGTAGGGGATATCTTGTCATTGAAACAAACTAACAGAAAACCCTATTTCATATAAATAAGTTACAAACAATGGTAAAATTTGTGCTCCTTTGTTTAATATCTCAGATAAATTCTCTATTCGCCCACACCCAAAGCATGACAGGATTTCAGTAGTTCTTGTTCTGATGAAATAGGAACAAATGTATCTTCTTTGTAAAAAGCAAAGAAGGTTCATTATCCATTATTTTCATCTAGTATTTAGAAATTCCAAAGTTTTTTTTAAAATAAAATGTATTGTTTTCTCTTATTGGTCAAATGATTAAAAAGGATTAATAAATTGATCATTTTTAAAATTTCATTTTCAAGGCACATTTTTTAAAAGTAGGAAACATAAAAGTATCATTTTATACATTTATTTTCCATGACCCTAAATGTTTCATTGTTGCTAGGTCATATCTGATATTTCAGGACCCCATTTGAAGTTTCCTTGGCAAAAATACTGGAGTGGTTTGTCCTTTCCTTTTCCAGCTTGTTTTATAGATGAGGAAACTGAGGGAAACAGAGCTAAGTGACTTGTCCAGGGTCACACAGTTAGGAAGTGTCTGAAGCTGGATATCAACTCAGGAAAAGCAGTCTTCCTGACTATCTACTGTGCCATCGATCTGCCTTATTAAAGTGAGTTGTTGAGTCTGGTCTGACTCTTCATGACCCCATTTTGGGGTTTTCTTGGCAAAGATAGTGGTTTGCCATGAAAATGACCCCTTCCTGATTCCAAGCTCAGAGCTCTATCTACTGTGCCACCTAACTATCGCAAATATTAGGAACAAACACAGAACAGGATTTTTTTGGTTGTTGTTGTTAGAAGGGAGACTTGTTGTTCAGTTGTTTCCATTGTATTCAGTTTTTCATGACCCCAATAATGGTTTTCTTCGAAAAAGTAGAGAATTGGTTTGCTAGTTCCTTCTCTTAACTCATTTTACACACGAGTAACCAAAGCAGAGTAAAAATGACTTGCCCAAGATCACACAGATATCAAGTTGTCCTGACTTTAGGCTTGGTGGTCTAACCACTGTACTAACAAGTTGTTCAAATGTTTCATAAAGGGCTTTCTTTTGAATTGAAATATGAATTAGGGGACTTTACATTGATTTATTTGCAAGTGCCCCAGTTTTCCAAAAATATTCAAGATTCAGGAGAAAATGTTTGTCATAAAATGAATATTGCATCACTAAAGAAAAATGGTAATTTCTTAATTCAAACTTTCTTTGAAGTACTCTGTCACAAGAAAGCAAAAATTATTTTATAGCAATGTAAAAGTTACCTATGTTCTGCTCCTATGTTGTCCCACAATTTATAGAGACTTGCTTTTTTTTAATTTTCAAAATATTCATTTTCCCCAACTACATGCAGTTTTTCAACAATCATTTGTTGCAAGGTTTTTGAGTTTCACATTTTTTTTTACCTCCCTCTCTTTCTTCCTTCTTTCCCATGACAGAAAACAGTTTAATATAAGTTCAACTATGTTGAACATAAATTCATATTAATCATGTTGTGAAATAAGAATTAAATCAAAATGGGAGGAAATATTAGGAAAAAAGTACATAAGAATTTTTAAAAATTGAAGATAGCAAACTTAGGTCTGTATTTAAACTTCACAGTGCCTGCTCTAGTTATGGAAGCTATTTTCTTTCACAAGTCTTTTAGAATTGTCTTTAATTATTGTGCTGCTGAAATAAACAAGTCCATCATGGTTGATCATCATCCCATGCTGCTGTGAGCATGTCTAATGTTCTTCTGCTTCTGCTTCCTTCATTCAGTTTCACATCATGCACATCTTTCTAGAGAGAGTTCCTTTTAATAAATTTATTCATAAAATTGATTACTTTTATAACAACCAGAAACACTATTATGTAGCTTCTCATTCATTTTTCTCAATACACCTAGGTAACACTCCCAGTTTCCTATCTTGAACTTATATATTGGTTGTTTCTTCAGAGAGATGACTATTCTCAGATGCTAGTGGTACCTGGTGGATTCACATTGCTAAAAACTCATGAGTATCACCAGTGAGCTTTCTTTTCACAGTCAACTAGAGGATGCAATTAGCTCACAGCATCCCTAAGATGGCATAGTAACCACAATAGTTATAAAACATTTTCCCACATAAACCTGCAGTAAATATTCCACAATCTCACACAGAATCTGTGGGAAGAATGGGAACACACTTAGAGCATGTGGATAGCAAGGCACACACACATAGGGAGTATATGTAGACAGGAAAACCCATGACTCTAGTGATGAAAGGATTGAAGTCTTTTTGGTCTTCATGGAATCTCCCTGCTAGAGACAACGTCTCCCTTGGGTTCCCAGGTCTGTTCCTCTCCACTGTTAAACTCTCAAATTAGAGGGTTAATTCTTCCTTGAATCCAAAGTTAGCTCTCTTCTTTGTTGCTGGGGTGGGTGGGGGGGAGTCTTGCTTATCAAACCTACTTCCTTCCTGGAATGTCTCTTCTATGTCCAAGTCTCCATTGAGAGCCGTTGTCATTGCTATCCCTGGGACTTACTGAATCAGCTTCCATAGTATGTTTTAGATGTGTTAGTATTATGGAAAAATCCCTTAACTATTATTTAATTACTTACTATATGAATAAAAACAATTCTCATCTTCAAGTATTCACTTCACATTCTAATATGGGAGTCAACATGTAAATAATTTATGTGTATGTGTTATGAACCCTAAAACTATAAAAAACCCTTAAAATAGGGTTAAAATAAAATGACAAAATATAAATTAGACATTTTTTAAAGTTTTATTCTCTAAGGTCTTACCACCAACCTACAGGTAATGGTCATTGAAGTAATGACCACACCCAAACTGGGAAAGAGTTGAACTTTTATGCAAAAACAGAAAATTTGGAAAATTATTAACTCTATTGTGCCTGACCATGAAGGTTGCACAATATTAAGTTGCCCAAATATCCCTCAAAAGCTATCATCCTCATACAATGCTATCTGATTTCTTATTGTCTCTTCCTGGCAGGTCAAGTATCCCAGCATCCTGACCATTGTCTTCCTGGGTTCATAATTAACTTAAGGAGAGATAACCTGGAGTGTCAATTTCTTACTAAGGTATCAAGGTGACTGATAAGAAGGCTAAATATTCTCTAAAGAAATCTATCTTTTTCCAGGATTATGGTTTTGAGAAGTTTATTATACTTTGACATTGTGTGTGTGTTCGGGAGACAAAAAAAGGCAAAAGACAGGAGCTCAGAGAGCTCACAATCTAAAGGGGAAGACAATAAGTAGACATAGACATAGACATAGACATAGACATATATATATATATATATATATATGTATATATAAGCAAGTTACAAACATGATATTAGACAATGTTTATTGACAATGTTAAAGTTCCCTAGTATGAGGGCAGGAGTTTTGGTGAAGAGAAAGACTGAGCCAAACACTGAACTTAGTGAGAAAGTAAAATGTCAAAAAGGTCTATAGAGAGCCATCCTGGTCTAGACTGTATCATAGAAAGCTAGCATAGACTGAATAGTATGAATCTCAAAGGAGAATTTGGCAGGGAACACAATGGAAAGGGCAGATTGGAATGGGACATTGCACATGAAGAGTCCAGAAGGATAACAATAAGAGAATGGGTAACTGGAGACCGAGAATGAGATCTGTGCACACCACAATGATACTTGAACCTTTTAGGAGGCCATAAGTGGTGTGGCCTATTATCACCCAGCCATGGTTTGCCCCATCCAATTCAATCAAAGAAAGACATATCTTTAAATAGTTAATTTAATATCTCATTTGGTCATTTCTTTCTGTTCATATATCAACTAATGGATTGAGAAAAGGAAATTAATTGTGGAGAGATTAAATATCTATGCATTGTGATGTATAGAAATGTATGAGATTAAATAAATTGTAAGGGTTATAAATTGCAGGTTTATGATCATCAACCTGCTTTCATCCTTGCTCAATCAGTGCAGTGTTCAAATATAGTTCTCTAAGAATACACTATTTTCAAAAAAAATTCATCAATTATATTTAAATTATTTTCTCAATATGGCATTATCATCCACAAGTTTACAAAGTAACAAATTTTTCTAAAGTCAGTTTCCAGTTCATAGAGTAAATGTAATGAAATTTGCCTTTTTACCCACATCTGCTCCTTCATCCACTTGCTATTTGAAGTGGGAAGATTTCAATTTCTCAATTAATTGATCATAAACTCTTCAGATATATGGGCAAATATCTTTGTCAGCATAACATCACCAAGTGGAACCATTCAAAGTAGCTTTGCTTATCATTAAACAAGCATCATTTTGATCATCAGAGCTGCAGGGGGAACCAATGTTTCATCTATCAAATGGGAGTTTTTATACTTAGCATTCTGTAAGCAATCTGATAAAATGCAGACAGTCATTCTAATGTTGCTTATGTGGTTTTACAAAATGTTTGGTTTTGTTAATAGAAGTCTCTTTTCTCTGGCAAAAAAAACTTTGCACTGCCAACATACTATGTGAAAATAAACTTTGAACTTCTTATTTCAATAGATTAAATTTCATACTGTCTACAGCTAGAACATTCATACAAAACAATCACAGTAGTCTATATTCTCCATCAATAATAGTACATGGAAATCTATAGCAGATTATATTTTTAAAGTTTATTGTGAGGCGTTTTTAGTTGTTTCCAACTCTTTGTAACCCCATTTGTAATTTTCTTGGTGAAGATACTGGAGTGGTGCCATTTCCTTCTTCAGTTCATTTTACAGATGAAGAAACTGAGGCAAAAGGATTAAGTTATTCACCAGGGTCACACAGTTAGTGAGTATCTGAGGTGGAATTCGAAGACAGGTCTTCTTGATTTCTGTGAGTCACCACTGAACCTTCTGGAAGCTCTTTTTTTTAATTTCGAATTTTCATTTTGTGCCTTTGTATTTTTGCTACTTAAACTGTCTCTGTTTGTTGTCTTCGTTTATACTAGTTTCAGCTGCTCCAGTGGATTTTCTCTTCAAACAGTTGTTTTTCCCTTTAAAATCAGAGACAATAAAAATACAAGAAAAACCATTAATTGTTGAAAATTTCAAATGGTTTTGACTTTTCTGGAGCTATTTTCATTTTTAATAGTTTAAAAATTCCCATCGTATATTTGAGGGGAAATGAACTATTACATTTTACTTGCCAAAATGAATTATGTGGAGAAACATGAGATTGTTATAGTGTTTTTACCTTCTATGCAAAGATTTTTTTTTACCTTTGAGATTATAATGTCAGATTCAAATGTGACAGACAATTTATTTGATATGAGTCTATGCCAATGGTATAGATTGTACCTACAAACAGGATTTCAGCACACAAAAACTTAAGTTTGACTTAATTTGTTTATACCATTTTAACATGGTCATCCCCCATATGTAGGTGTAGAGGGTGGCTTGAAGGAATTCCAGAATCTCTAGAGAGGGAGCAATGGACTATAATATATTACTATTATTAGTCTAGGAGATATAGAATTTCTATTATAAAATATTCTATTCTAACATAGAACAGAATATTCTATTTGGACATAAAATATTTTATATAACACTTTAAGCTTTATTAGCTTGAGATGATGATAGGGTCTAGTGAGAGAGCGATCAATGGAACATAAAGAAGGGTTTACCTCTTCAAGAAGAGTCACCTCTTCATCAGAAATTGGAGTGAAAGGACAGTTCAGCTAAGATGTTTTAACAGGTATATCTTGTCCAACTATATAATTTTAAATTATAGAATAGCACATTATTTGGAGAATAAAAATTGAGGGTGATCCAAAAGGAGAAGGAAAAGACATGTGGTGGGCATAAATAGGCAGCAGCATATTTCTGATGAGAAGAATTTATGCTTGAGAAATGTGTTTTTTTTAAAGTATCAACCAAGAAATGTATGATTGTAAAAGTAGAGAGGACAATCATATAATAAGAGGGAGAGATGAGTTCAAAAGGATGAGTACAACACTGCTACTTATTTAATGTTGAAAGATTAAAGGCAAAGGCCTCCATGGGTAGGCATTTTTAAAAAAAAGATGAATAGTGTGAGATGAGAAAAGTACAGATGAGTTATAGTTTGAAATATGATAAAAGACTACTTTTGTTGTGGTATAAATGATCATGTCATGTTGCTATACAATAAAAGAACAATATAGAAATTATCAATTAAAATAATTTATCCTAATCTTATTTGCAAATTGTAATCCATTCTATAATAATCCTTAAAGATGATCCTCTAGACTCTGCTTGAACATTTCTAGTGGCTCACAATTTTCCTGGACAACCCATTTCTTTGTTAAATAGCTCTCAAGGAAAAGTCTTATTTATGATGACTTTCTAAAATGATAATAGTTCAGTTTTTTATAACACTTTAAATTTTACAAAATACTTTCCTCAAGCAAACCATAGGGGGTATATAGTGCAAAGATTATTATTTTGTCTTTTAGGTACTCCCTTAAACTCTTGCGTCTTGTCATAGGAAATTCCTACTCAATAAAATAGATCATCGTTTTACTAATTTTTAAAAATTTTTTTTATTTAATTAAGGCAATGGGATTAAGTGACTTGCCCGTATCTGAGGTCAGATTTGAAATCAGGTTCTCCTGACTCCAGGGCCAGTGCTCTATCCACTATGTCACCTAACTGTCCCCTTTTTTGTTAATTTTTTATTTATTTAAGGCTATGGAGTTAAGTGACTTGACCAAGGTTGCACAGTTAGGCAATTATTAAGTAGATCATCATTTTAAAGAGAAAAATATAATCATTTAAACTGATAAAACCAAGTAGATGAAAAATGATTCCTCGGTTTATAACATGCAGTCCATTAAATTAGAGTGTATATATCATGAATATATGTGTGTATATGTTGACATACAAATATATGTATAGAAGTATATGAATGCAAATATATAGTATTTTCATATAAATTCAACTATATTCACATAAATATGTACATGTATATATTTGTATATACATATGCATACACATTCACCATATATACAAACAGGGAGATATGTGTATGCTTTGAATAGATGCTATAAATGAATAAATTAAGCCAGAAGGAAATAAAAAGAGATCAACAAGTTGAATTGTATTTAGGAAATTGCAAGGTGCTTTTAATGATCACGAACTCAGTGTAACAGCAGCTACTCTCTAAAGAATCAAAATGGTAATTGATCCAAAAGGCAATGGAAAGATGCATGTTCAATATAAATAGACTACAACCAATGAGGATTTGTATTAATAAGTTGTACAAAGACATAATTGAACATTTATATGTTCAGAAAAGAATTATAAAAAATGTTGAACAAAAGTTAAACATTCTCCAGAATGTTGGCTTTATAAATGTGTGCAGGTTGTTTAAATATAGAGATGTGATTGAGTGATGAGTGTACATAATCTGTGGTCCTGTATATAACTTGTCTACACATATTTATTCATTCATTTGCTGTCTCCCCATTAGATTGTGAGCTCCTTGAGGGCAGGGACTGTTTTTTGACTTCTTTTTATATCTCTAGCATTTAGAACAGTGCCTGATACCTAATTAGTCATATCTGACTTTTAATGAGCCTATTTGGGGTTTTCTTGGCAAAGATACTTGAATGGTTTGCCACTTCCTTCTCCTGCTCATTTACAGACAAGGAAACTGAGGCAAATAAGGTTAAATGGCTTGCCCAGAGTCATAGCTAGAAAGTGTCTGGGGGAGGATTTGATGTCAGCGGTTCTGGCTTCAGTATGAGCTCTCTATACACTGTGACATCTAGCTGCCTCTGCTGGTTCATAATAGGTACTGACAAATCTGATTTGGTTTTGCAGAGAATAGAAGGTATGCCTATACCATCAGCAAGCTAATTAGAGAGAGACAGAGAAGGTCAAGGGCAGGGATGGGGAACTTTTTTTCTGCCAAGAGTCATTTGGATATTTATAGCATCATTGATAGCTTTTTTGGTCAAACATTTCTTTAACTCACTCCTAAAAATATTTTATTTATGGAATTTTGAGTCTCACCTTCAGTTGCCTTGGCAACATCATATCAATACAGGTGGAGGTTCCTGCCTCTGGTGTAAAGTAACCAAGACTGGACAAGCTTTGCAGTTTCCAAGAGATGTTTTGGTATTAAATTATTTCTATCTGCTAACCTTCAAATATCTCTAATATAGGGATACAAATCTAGGTTCAAAAGAAAAGCCATTTACTGATTGTTTTTTTTTTAGGTTTTTGCAAGGCAAATGTGGTTAAGTGGCTTGCCCAAGGCCACACAGCTAGGTAATTATTAAGTGTCTGAGACCGGATTTGAACCCAGGTACTCCTGACTCCAAGGCCAGTGCTTTATCCACTACACCACCTAGCTGCCCCTACTGATTGCTTTTAAAGGGATGATAGTCCCCTAAATTTATGTTCACCAGCTTAACTTCTCCCTATTAAATGTTAGTTACACAAAAGATTATCAAAAAGAATGAATATCAAATAAATGTAAATATCCAAAACAGTAAATAGAAACTGGAGAAAATCTACAAGCTAGACTATCCTAGAGATGTACAAGAATAATTGAAGAGCTGAGAGCAAAATAAGATCTCAACTAAAATTAGGAAAGAGAAATTGGCCTTACCTAATGAGATCTTCCATGTGGCTGAGATGATGGAGAACTACATCTGGGGCCAGGAAGACTCATCTTCCCAAGTTCAAATCAGCCTTAGTACCTTACTATCTGTGTGACCCTGGGCAAATCACTAAACCCCATTTGCCTCAGTTTCATCTTCTTTAAAATGAGCTGGAGAACGAAAAGGTATCTTTGCCAAGAATACTCCAAATGACTAAGGAAGAGTCAGACATAAATGAACAGCAATAACAAAAGAACTGCAGACCTTGGAGACCAGGAACATCATGGGACTTGCTTTCATACATGTCTACTATTCAAGGAGCTCCAGTTTGTCATTCAAGTCTTCTATTCTCCATGATATCACATGACATTCTTTCTTTATGAGTCTTTTCCAAGAGCATTTGGAATCAATTCAGTAAACCCCTCATATAGGAATGCAGCATTTTGATTCTCTTGGCCAATCAGGACTCATGTCTTCCTTCATCTATAAAACCTGATGTTCAAAGCTGTCCTTCAAGGAACTGCCCCAAACCCACCTGGGCAAGGATGGGACTTTATATTTATAAGTATAATTTGGGGGAGAGGGAAGACTCATCTGCTAGTTCAAAAAAAAGTTTCATGTGAAAAGTTATATTTGAACTAAATTTTGAAGGAAACTAAATTTTCTAAGAGGTAGAAGGAGAGGTGTTCCTTCCTGGTACATGCCACTTCATGCAAATGGACATAGAGTAGCACTGGAATGTTGTGGGTGAGGATCAGCCAAAAAAAAGGGCAAATGTGGCTGTAATGAATATTTCATTATAAAGCAAGAAAAGTAGATTGGAGTTATTCTACAGGTAACCTGAAGCCACTGAAGTTTATGAAGAGTGGGGAGACATTGGTCAGATCTCTGCTTTATGAACATCACCTTAGTAGCTGTATAAAGGATGAATTGGAGAGGGGAGATACTTGAGATACAAAGCCCATCAGGAAGTCTATTACAGTGGTCTGGGGAAGAAGTTATGAAGTCTTGAACAAGAGTAGTGACTATAAGGGGCGGCTAGGTGGCACAGTGGATAGACCACTGGCCCTGGAGTCAGGAGGACCTGAGTTCAAATCTGACCTCAGACACTTAATAATTACCTAGCTGTGTGGCCTTGGGCAAACCACTTAACCTCATTGCCTTGCAAAAACCTAAAAAAAGTGGTGACTATATGTATTTAGAGAAAAGGGGATGAAGATGAGAAATGGAAATACAGAATCAACTTGATTTGCTCATTGATTGTATATAGAGAGCAAGGGTCGATGAGTTAAGAAGGCCTGTGAGTTTACCCAATTCTCATCCAAAAAAGAAAAAGAAAGAAAAAGGAAAAACCAGGATTAGTCATTAGTGTTAAAGCAACTACAAAGGAAACATTATGTCCAAAGTTTCATATGACTGCCAATGATTTCTAAGTGCTTGCAAGGTCAAGAACAAAATAATTATTAAGAATCTATGTTAAAGAAAGATTGAATATTGAATTAAATCTAATGCAATCCACATTCATGACACTCACAACAATATGCATTACATACAAGCCATTTCTCATTACTACAAATATTTTTTCAATAAAAATCTTTGTGTGAAAAGTCAACAGACATTTTATTTCTACCAACTTGATTCAATGAAATTCCATTAAGCCAGAGATTGTTGGACAGTCCTTTGAAGCTGATAAAAATGTGGTTTGACCTCTCCTTCAAAGAAAAAGTACTAATTTTCAGTTCTTCCTGCTCCAGGTTAAAAAAATTATGCAAGAATTACATGTCTTTACAAAAATGGTTTCATTATAGGCTAAACAGATGACAATGATAGCATAAATGAATGACATTAGCCCAGTTCTACAAGTTAGAGTAGGACTCTAGATGTACTTGAACTGATAAAATCTTTTCTTTGTATAGCAGTAAAAGCATGATTGCATTTGGTTCCATTTAATAAACTTCATCTTCATTCATGTGTGTCTGAAGAAAAGGAGTTAGGAAAGCAGATGACAAACTATCAACCTAAACATGCCACTTTGCTTAAATTATAACCCAGGAAATCAGGGCAGAATGAATATTTCACAACCTAACAACTCCCATACTTCACTATGTGAATATACTTATAATCTAGTCAATGTGAGAATTTCCTTTAACATTAAAGATTATAATATAGGTCATCTTGTGAGATTCTTTTCATGTTCTCCCACGAGTTCAACATAAGGTAATTTAGTCAACATGCTTGAGACTTTCTTCATATTCTCCCTTGATTTATTTCTAAGATAAATTTTTTAGATAATTTTTGGTTTCATAACCCTTATATTTGCCATTGTGGTACTCCCCTTAATCTGTAAAAGGTTAACTCTAATATTAAAATATGAAGGTTCAAAAAAAGTTCTGCTAGACTGAACAAAATAGTAAAAAAAAGTCTGCTACATTCAATATCTCATGCTCATGATCCCCTACTTCTACAAATGAGGGGAGAGAGTTGTCATCTATCATTTCTTTGTTGATAAATTTGGTCATCATAATTTTACAGCATTATATTAACATTGTGTTTTCATCATTTCTTCCATTTACATTGTTGTCATCACTGTGTATGTTTTCTTCAGTTCATAAAAAAACTTCCTACTTTTCTGTATTTATCATATTTGTTATTTCTTGTATATACTAATCTTCCATTAAATCATTGTATCATAATTTGTTTATCCACATGCCAATTGATGAGTATCTGTTTCTAATTCTTTACTAACAGAAAAAAGTATTGAATAAATATTATGATGCATATGGGTCCCTTCTTTTTGTCGCTGAACTCCTTGTCTAGCTAATATTAGGCTTGCATTTGAATCTCTGGGTCAAAGAATAAAGATGCTTTAGTTACTTTCTTAGCTTGGTTCCAAATTGCTTTCCAGAATAATTTTATTAATTTGGAAAACCTCTAAAACTGCATCAATATGCCTGTCTTTCCATAATCTCTCCAATTTTGATTAATCCCATCTTTTGTCATTGTTGTCAATTTTCTGGATATGAAGCAAAATCTCAAAGTTGTTTCAATTTGCATTTATATTATAATTAGTGTTTTGGGAGCATTCTTCCATCTAGTCATTAGTGTTATAAATGGCCCATAATTATAAAAACTTAGTCTGGAGTGATTATTATATAGCTTTTATTAACTTGCCTAATGGGAAAAAGCCCTGAATTATGACAGTGTCCAGTCTTATATACAATTTGAGAGTTTCTCCTCCCTTCTGAGCCAGCCATTGGTCTGAATAGTCAGGGATACATTCTAATCCATATGCCCACCCTATATCACACTTTAATCTGTTTTCCTTCCCGGGTCATATAAGGCATATTACTTAGATGAGTCTCAATTGTCACAGGGGGAATGTATAGTAATATGCATGGTATAGTAATATTCTTTATCCTTTTAATTTAGCAAACCCACTTGCAGAGGTCAGGGACCCTCAGTCAACCAAGGACTATTTGGAGTAAGCCTTGGCCTAATCTCAGGTCTGGCATCTCTAGGCCAGGTTGGAAGACCTCTCCCAGTTCCGTGATTGGTTGGGGTCAATTTCTTTATCTCCCCTTTTGTCCTACTCTCACATTCCTGCACATAGGCTGGTGTCTTTTCAGCTAATCAATAATCATAGACAGACCCCAGTCTTTGTAATGTATATTTTTTAACTAATAGTTAAACTATTTTAAACTAATAGTTACATCCTGTGGGAAATCAAACATCCTATAATTCCTCAAATTTACCAATCCTTTGATATTTATTTGTTCACATTCACTGACCATATATCCATTGGGGAATGATCTTATATATTATGTTAATTGTCTATATATCCTAGATTTTAGACTCTTACTAGAGATATTTGATTCTACAAGTTTTCTTGAAATCAGAAGTCAATTGTATAGCTAGATCTCACTCTCTCCATATGATTAGATGATCTTTTCATTTATTAGTGTCTTTGATATCATTTACTTTTAAAAAAAATAACATCATAACTTCCTTTTGGCAATACCATGTTCATAATGTTACAATTTCAGTTCAACAGAGACTGTTGTATTCCATACCTCATTGACATATAACATCAGAAGAATAATATTATTTGGGAGGGGTTATTTCTATGTTTTCAATCATTTTAATAGGTTTTTGTCTCAAAAAGAAGCTTGAAATCATTAAAATAATTTTTTCAGTTTTCCAAAGACATTCCAGGCTGCTCTTCTTGTGTTCCATTCTGAGCCCAGATGTTATTCTTCAAGCCTAGAGGACTGGCTTGTTTTGACTGCGAAAGGCAGTGACCACTGTGTCTGCACCTATTCAGAAAAGGAGAGTGAGGGAGCAGCAGGTGATTGTGAAGGGTTGAGTCTACACCTGGAGCCTGCATTAAGCCAGTATTTGTCAACCCCTTTAGTTTTACATGAGTATATTATAATAACTATCAAACTTAGGGATCAGAGAAGCATGTGGGTTCTATGGCCTTCTTGTCCTGATCTGCATTCATTTTGCTGTGGAACAGCCCCACACACTATTCTTTATCCTTTTTCCCTTTTGCTGTCCTTCTTTGCTGCCTCAAGTTTCCATGATCTCCTAAATTGTCCTTCCAGTTTAGAAGAATAATTTTAAGGGAATAGGTATTTTAATTAGCATGAACACTCAAATTAACTGCATAAGACATATGAAAGAAGACTATCTGCAACCAGAGAAAGAACTGAGAAATGAAAGTATGTATAGAATGATTTTAAATACATTTTATATATATATATATATATATCTTTAATTATATCTCATGACACATATACATGCATACATATATATATAATTATATATATATATTTGTGTCTAATGGTAGCTATCTCTAGGGCAAGGGGGAGGAGAGAAATAAATTCCTGATGACTTTGCATGTGTGTATATATATATATATATATATGTATGTATGTATGTAGATATAGATATATTTGCAAGTCATTTGGGTTAGGTGACTTGCCTACCTTGACCAAGGTCACAAGCTAATAAGTATCAGGCGTTTGAGGCTGGATTTGAACTCAGGTCCTCCTGACTTCAGGGTTGGTACTCTATTCACTTAGATGCCCCTTCATTATCTATTTAAAAGGAATATCAAGTTTTAAATAATAGATTTGTAGTTTCATGTGCAATTATCTTTTTATATTATACTGTGTCATAAAAATGTTTATTTTATTCCATAAATCAAAAAATAAATACATAAAAATTTTTAAAAAGAAGAAAATAATTCTCATGTACTGCTCCCCACTATGTTAGAGACTTGGTAGATTTTTACTTTTTGGATAACCATTTATTGTATATGTTGTCAAAGGGATGCTCTTTCAGGTATAGATTGGACTAAAAGACCTTTAAATTCTGAAAATTTTGTGTTAGACAAATTCTGTAGATTGTCAGTTTAACTGTGTATCATGTAATCAGGATGAGAGAACTAAAAACATTAGTGGTAAATGAATCCTTCAAAGTGTTTCAATTCCGAAGTACCTGGAATTGTACTTTTCTTTCCTGAAAAATATTTTAAAAATCACCTTAACAGAAGGAAAAAAAATTTAAATGTTCATGTTTCTTGTGCCTCATGTGATCATTGTTGCACTTATTCTATTATTTGGGTTATAATCTATATATTCAAATAATAGTAGCACACATTTGCAATAGCATTCTGAAAGAATGTACCAAAATTCAATTGAATGTGAGCCTAGTGATAATATAAATCAGTCAAATAATAGTGTATCCATTTTTTAGATGAGAAAATTGACACTCAGAGAGTTCGTGTTTACCCCAAATTGCCCAACTAGTAAGTGACAGATTATTGACATCTAGTCAAATGCTTTAATTATTAGATATTTTAGAACCTCACAATCTTAAATGATTATAATCCTAAAGCTAATCTTAAAAATCACTAAAACCCCAACCACATGCTTTAAACTCACAATCATTTAAAGTATTTAATATACCTGGAGGAAGCATGGTTTGATTGATAGACTGTTAAATCAGGATCAGGAAAACTTGAATTCAAGTTTTACTTAGAGTATATGCTAGTTCTGTGTTTCTGGCAAGTCACTTAACCTCTCACTGTCCGAAGGTCTAGGCTGTGTTCTAAGACTAAGTTTTAGAGCCACTGCTTTCTCTATCATTACAGAGAATTTCCTTATCAAGAGCTTTCTATATCAATGAAATCATTGTTGTTATTGTTTTTCATTTGTTTTCAGATGTGTATGAACCTTCTTGACACCTTTGGGAATTTTCTTGTCAAAGATGCTAAAGTGTTTCCATTTCCTTCTGCAGTTCCTTTTACAGATGAGGAAACTGAGGAAACTGGCCCAGTATTACACAGCTAATCTGTGTCTGAAGTCAGACATGAATTCAGATCTTCCTGACTTTAAACCCAATGCTCTATCCACTGTGCCTCCTAACAGAAATTATAAACTGAAAAAATAGAAAGTTGTTGTTGGAAGGTTTGTAGAAAGAAAGGTGGATCAGATGGTGGGTATATAAAATGATCTAATGATCTGTGGAAAACATTTTGAAAGCATGCTAAGACAGTGACTAAAATGTTAATAGTCTAGGATGACCAGTGATTCCACCACTACACATATAGCCCAAGGATCTCAGTGAGAAAAAGAAAGACCCTGTGTACCAGAAAAGATTTTTAACAGCACTTTTTGTAGTAGTTAATAAAGAAGAAATGTAGATGCCTATTAATTGAAGCCAGTTACTTGAATGTAATATAATACTGTGCTGTAAGAGTCAATGAATATGATGAATGTAGAGAAATACAGGAAGACTCATAATGAACTGATGCTAAGTGAAGTGAGCAGAACCATGAAAATAATATATACTATTATTAGAATGTGAATTAAAATTACAATAGCAACAAAATTATTCAAACAATACAGTGAAATTATAAAAGTTTAAACCTGGACCCCAGATACTTTCTAGAAGTGTAACCCTGGGAAAGTCACTATACCCTTTTTGCTTCAGTTTCCTCATCTGTAAAATGAGCTGCAGAAGGAAATGTCAATGATCTTTGCCAAGAAAACTCCAAATAGGGTCATGGAGAGTTAGATGGGACTAAACAACTGAACAACAGTAACAAAAAGCCTGACCCAAAAGAAGAAATTTGAGAAAGTTCCTCTCCTGCTTCTATATCTGATAAACTTTTTTGATATGTAAGTTTGGTTAAATATATATTTTTATTTTTCCTTCTTTGTTTTATGGGATAGCTCTCTGGGAGATGTTTCTTCCCTCATAGATTTCTCAATCTTAAAACCAACCCATATTAGTAGAATGCTTTCATGTGATTCTAGGGGGTAGATAAAGAATCATGATTAGGAAAGAAGTTTTGAAAACTTACAAAATCAGAAAGATCGGTCTTTTTTTCTGTGTTTCTTTGAACTTGAGAAATACTGAATAAGTCACAAGAACAGATTGGGGATATAAATTATATGAAAGCCTAAGCTAGCATTTTACATCCATCATATTGACTAAAATGATAGAAAGGGAAAGTGACAAATATTAAAAGGAATGTGTAAAAATTGGGATCCTAATTCATTGTTGATGGATCTGTGAGTTAATCCAACTATTTTGGAGAGAGATTTAGAATTATGCCCAAAGAATTATTAAACTTCTTAAACCTTTGACTCAATAAAACCACTATTAGGTGTTTCCCAAGATGTTTAGGAAAAAATGGAAAGAACCTATAGCTTCTAAAAAAGTTTATAGCAACTCTCTTTGTGATGGTAAAGAATTGGAACCTGGGATGCCTCTCAATTGGGGAATGGCTAAACAAATTGTGGTATATGTTCATGATGGAATATTACTCTAAGAAATGATGAGTTTGATGATTTTAAAAAAGCATGGGTAGACCTACACCAAATAATGAAGAAAACAATGAGCAGAACCAAGAGAACATTGTATAAAGTAACTGCCGCATTGTTTTAAGGACAACTTTGAGTGATCAAGTCAATCTAATTTATTACAAATACTAAAATTAATTGCAAAGGTCCTATGAAGGAAAATGTTTTATATATACATATGTATGTATATATAAAGACATACACAAATACACATAATATATATGTATATATGTATGTTATATGTATATATCTGTGTATGAGTTTATATATACATATATATTATAAATATATGGGGTAGTTAGATGGCACAGTGGAGCACCAGGAGGACCTGAGTTCAAATATGGTCTCAGATACTTGATACTTACTATCTGTGTGACCTTGGACAAGTTACTTCACCCTTTTTGCCTTTGTTTTCTTATCTATAAAATGAGCTGCAGAAGGAAATAGCAAATTACTACAGTATATTTGAAAGGAATAGTAAATTGAACATAACGGATCTGTAGTTTTCCATGCAATTCTCTGTTTTTTTTTCTATCCAACTTTCTTATGGAAATGACCATTTTCTTTCTTAAATTTCAAATAAAAGATGTTAACTCCCTACCCCATGTAAATGTTTTAAGCAGAGATTATTTTTGCCATTTTTGTGCATTTATCACATAGTAAGCACTTATAACAAATACTTGTTGATAAAAAAATCAAAAAATGTTTTAAAACAAAAAAAAAATTAGACCAGTCAAAAAATAATAATGTTATAATTCAGTATAGGAATTCTTTTGAATTGTCCAGAAATAAAACCTATTTATAGTTTTAGAGAGTTGCCTAAGGCTCAGGGAGATTCAGTGCCTTGTATACTGTTACACTGCTAGTAAATGTCAGAGACAATATTTGAACTTAGATCTATACTACCTCCTAGGTTGAGGCCAAAAAATATGACAATAGAAGTTTTAAAAAACCTAAACATTTCCAATAAGGCAGGTTGACTTTGAGAATTCAATAAGGAAAGATTTATTTAAGATATTCCAAGAAAAAGACAACTGCTCTGTTTTATGATATTTACAGAGGCTACACAGTCTTACCTGCCACCATTAGGAGATCTATTTACTTTCTAGATTGTTTTTCTCCCTTAGTCTTAGTTTAAAGCACAATTTGGCCAAGTCAAAGTACTTCTGTTTCAGTTAAATGAATCTGGCTATGGAAGGTTGTCCAGGATGCTTTCATTTTCCAAAGAGGTGGCCCAATTTTCCTAAAACTACAGTTGGAGAAAAGGATAGCCCCCCTCAGCTCTACCTGGGAGTTTACTGCCTCTTGTGTTATTCTCATCTTGCGACTGAAAATTCCTTTTGAGAACTGACGTGTCACAGCAATAAAGCAACCAGGGTCAGATTCCTTACACTTCGCCGCCATCCAGCATAGTGTTCTCAACCTTAAGCCAACTCACATTTATAGAACGCTTTGCCTTCATGTGATCCTAGGGGTGAAAAGGGGGACTATGAGTCGGGAGAGAGAAAAACAGTGGTGCAAAGTTATAAACTCAGGAAGAGAGTGGCCTTTTTTTCCTTATTCTTATTCATGCTAGAAGAATACTGGGTAAGTAAGCCACAGATCCTGTTTGCTTTATTCCTTTAATTGTCATGTACTTCGAACCAGTTTGGCAGCTGAGATTAAAGGGATAAGTGTTGAAAAGCCTTTTTATTTTTTTTCTCACATGGTAAAATTTATAACTTATTTGTGTTTTTATTTTGTGTTTTTTTAAATAAGAAGGATTTTATTTCTTTCTTCCCAAAATCCAATTGTTTTTAAAGTAAAATAATGGCAAATAGCCTAGTTTTCCTGGGTCTCAGTTTTATGTGGTAAATAAAGGATTGGGTTCAATGATTAAAGGTCATTCCCTTCCAGACTTAAATTCTACAGTTTAATGATTTTGTCAGCAAAAGGTCTTAATATCACACATTTGTAATTAAGCAGCAATGTAATTTAAGAAGGTATTTGATAAAGACTTTATGGAAAATAAGTTATTTATAAGCTCTTAATCATGTTGGCTTATAATTGCATTTGTACTTACTCTTCTTAGGATTTTCACAAAACAAAATAACTTTCCAGACAGATTTCTTCATCTGTAAAATGAGAGATTTGAGCAAGATGATTTCTAATGTCTAAGCTCCTAATAGACTTTTTTTTAGAAGTGGTGATTATTCATTTAAGCCATCATGGTGATTGTAGAAAATGTGTGTGTTTCTTAGAACGATTCTCAATGGTAGTTATTAATAAAACAGATAAAAAACTGACCCAAGCTTGAACCTAAGACTTGGGGAATCTACATATTATTTCACTAGATCACTTAATTTTAAAGACTCATTACCATCTTGTTATAATTTAGTGTTTGGGTCTGGAGATATTAGAAGTTACTGGGGGTTCTAAAAACTTCTATGGTTCTATATAAGCAAATAAATTTCAGATTTTTTCCCTAAAGTGGTGATGGGAAAAAAAAACTATATAACTTTGAAAAGTTTTTTGGAAAAGTAATTTATTTCATGTTAAACAAAGCTCTTACTTTAGGAGACAGCTGCATTAAAATGGAAACGTTCTAGACTCAGAATTGGATGATCTGGAACATAATATTGGCTAGTTCCTAGAATCTGTATGATCTGGAACTATTAGCCTCTCTGGGTTTCACTATTCTCATCTGTGAAATGAGGGAATTGCATAATTTGATTCCTAAGGTGTTTTAAACATTACTATTCTTTGATCTTTCTATATCTTTAGAATATTATAGGATAGCAATGAAAAGTTAAATTTGATTATTTTCTTTATAGGAAAACAAAAATTTTCATGTATATGTCTCAAATTCATTATGTCCAAAATGGAACTCATTTTATTTCTCCCTTAAACTTGCCCTTCTTCCCAGCTTTCTTATTTGGCTCAAGGATACCATCATCCTTCCAGTCACGTAGGTTGGAAAGCTTTGAGTCATCTTTTCACTTCTCTCTTCCTCTCCCCCAATGCCCCAATTAACTGCCAAGGCTTGTCTAAGTCCACTTCTGCAACATCTCATATACATCCCCTCCTCTCAGGTCATGTAGCCGGTCACTTCAGTTCAATTTTTTTCACCTCTTAGTTGATCTCCTTGCAATCAGTCTCATCCCTCTTCAATCAATCTCCACATAGCCACCTAATTAATATTCCTAAAGCACAGGTCTGACCATGCCACTGCTCTGGTTAAGAAACTTCTCTGCCTCTAGGATAAGATATTAATCCCTCTGTTTAAGCCTTTAAAGCCCTTTATAATCTGAATGCTTTCTAGAATAATTTCACATTACTTCCCCTACTTGACTTCTAAAATTTAACCCAACTTCTTGTTCCCTTCAATGCAAGTCCATCTACCATCCCAGAGACTTTGGGCTGGTTGTCCCCTACATACAAAACACTTTCCTTTCAAATCTCAGCCAAGAACCATCTCCTACTCTTTTACGAGCCCTTTCTTGATCCCTCCTCTCCAAATATTACTTTGTATTGACTTTGTCTATATTTTGTCCAAACTTATCTGTATACCCCAATAGAATAGAAGGTCTGAGGTCAGGGATTGTTACTTCTTGTCTTTGAACTCCGGACACCTAGATGGTGCCTTGATCAGAGTAGTTACTTAGTTGACTTGCCTTGAATTGAATTGAATATATTCTGTAGTTAACAAAAATTATTCAATCATAGACCTGGAAAAGAATTTTGAAAAGTCACTTAATTCAACCCATTGACTCTAGTAGTGCTGATTCAAATAATTCCCTTTCCTGAAAGGTCTATGAATGATAATCCACAATACTCTCCCATTTCAAATCTCAGATTATGGTTGAATAAATCTGTTCATCTAATTCTATAAATTTGTGCTTCTTATCCTGCCTTCAGGGGAAACATTCATATGATAATCTTAGAAGGACTAGACTTTAAGGATACTTCAAAGGATTAAGTTGCATTAATAAACATTTTTTAAAAATTGACATGCTGATAAAAATGGGACTAAGATGGAAATTTTTATTTCAAAATGAAATTATTATAAAATCTTGGTGTCAATCAACATACTGGTGCTGCCAGTGTTGTTAAATCCTTTCTCCATATGCTCTTTACTGGGTCAGAAAAAACAATTTCCTTTAGATATCTTGCAATATTATTCAAATACAAATTTTTGCATGTCAGTCATCACCCTGTTTGTTGTGGAAGATTCAAAGAGGAGAAGCCTTGGTGCCCATCTCTGAAGAGCTTATAATCTGGGGGGGGGGGAAAGAGATAAACTCAGGGAGAAGACTGCTTAGGATGCTAGACCAAAAATGAGAAGAGCCACAAGCGAGGGAGAGGTGCAAAGTGCTGTAGGAGTTCAGACAAGGGAAGATAATATGACCAAAGAAAGAAAGAAAGAAAGAAAGAAAGAAAGAAAGAAAGAAAGAAAGAAAGAAAGAAAGAAAAGAAAAGAAAAGAAATGAAAAGAAAAAAAGATTTTTGGGAAGGGTGAATTGAACTAGTACTTTAAAAAGTTCCATATTTTGATACTGAACATATTCCAGACAGAGGTAACGCACAAAAAGTATATAGAAAAGAAAGCACAATAGGGAAAAGGATTGATAAGTTTAGTGAGAATAGAGGATTTGTGTCTGGAAGGTCCTGAAAAAATGGGCATGAAGGACCTTGAATGCCAAGCAAAGGCATTTAGATTATTATCCTAGGCTGTGGGAAGCTATAGAGAGAAATCTGGGAAGGGAAATTACATGAGAAAATGATGTTTAGGAAGGTTAATATGGCATCAGTTTGGAAAATTAATAGAAGGAAGAAAAGAATAGTGGCAGCCAAAACTGGTTAGAAAGGTATTCCAATATTCCAAATGTGAGATGATGAGGTCCTAAAACAGAGTGGTAGTAATAGGAATAAAAAGGAAGGGATGATTGAGTAACATGTGAAAAATCAACAGGACCTGGCCAATGTCTCAGTGAGCATGGTTGAGAAGCCGATGACTTACTATAAATAAACAAAAGTGCATTTTAAAAATTGTAATTTGTAAGGATAAGTTTATGTCTATACTTCTGGTCCCTTGTGAAATCTCCATGTATAGCAAAAATAAGAGTATTTTCTCACGATTATTGCCTGAGGTTTCCTAAATATTTTTAATAATGGTGTTTAAAATTGACAAAGTGTGACAAGTGTCTTAGTATGTAACCAAAAAAGGGGAAATTTTATTGTGCCAGACTAGTCCACATGGACTGGGGCCCAGATTGTTCTTTAACTACAGATTAACTCCAGTGTCATACACCAGTGTTGTAAATCAAATAGAACCAGGCAAAAGAGATAGCTTTCTAGGGTCAAACAGCTAGCATCTGTTTGCAATCAGGTAATGAACACAATGGATTGTGTCTCATTACTCTGAGGCATTGGAGTTAGTATCCTCAAATCCACAAATGTAAAGAATCCTGTGTCAAAAAGCGTATTTCTGGATCTGTATATTTCTGGTTAGATTCATTTATTCATTCAACAAAATTTATTAAGCATCTTCTGTGTGTTGAGTGAGCATAGTGCTAGGAGCTCAGGGAAATATAAACTTTAAATAAGACATGGTATCATTTATCAGGTACCATTAATTAATAATAATAATATGACCCTTCAAAGGGTCATGACTGACCATTATTTAGGACTTTAAAGTCTGCAAGATACTATATTTGCATAATTTCATTTGATCTTCACAATAACCATGTAAGGTAGGTTACCATTATTTTTAACTCTTTTAGAGATGTGTCGGCCAGGTCTCAGAGAGATGAAATGATCTGACTGTTCACAGAGCTAATTCAATTGGAGGTCAAAGTGAAACCCAGGTTTTCTGACTCCAAGTTCAACTCTGATTTTTATGGAACAGGTTACAAATAAAATCTCATTTGAACCTCACAATACTCTTCTGAGATGAGCACCAGAGTTACAATCATTTTACAGAGAAGGAAACTGAACCTCCAAGAAACTACAGGGACCTGGCCATAGTTAAACACTAAGTGTTAGAAGAAGAAATAAATCACTCTTTCGATATATTATGCAAAGTATATGAAAAAACTTGGGGGATTTTTTTAAGGCCGTTGCCAGATTTAATGCACCTAAAAGAAAATATCAAAGAAATGGTTGACTGATAGAGTTAAGTCCCATTGGTCTGATGGTCAGTTTTCCAGTTCAGAAGAAAATTCAATTTGATTGCCTTGTCCAGGGTTAGTGAATACTGGAAGTAGATTTACCCTATTCTGAACTTACAAAATTAATAGTCTAACTTAAAAACCAGGAGGCCATTTTGCCAATTTACAGAGACAAGAGACTTGGTGACAGTCTTTTATATGGGGTATTCCT
The DNA here is from genome assembly GCF_037893015.1 of Macrotis lagotis. Lineage (NCBI taxonomy): Eukaryota > Metazoa > Chordata > Mammalia > Peramelemorphia > Peramelidae > Macrotis > Macrotis lagotis. Next base: position 89,701,690 of record NC_133661.1, on the reverse strand, counting down.
TCCAAGTGATCCAGTCAGGTGAACCCTTCCAGGTGAACCCACTCAGGAGGTCAATTGACAAAGTCAGAAGGTTGCTAATGAACATAGACAGTTGTTTAAGTATTATTTCCACCAGATTTGGATAGCTTGACCTATGGTATTTCTCTATATTACTTTCCAAAGAAACAAAAGAGATCATGGTTAATACAAGTATCCTTTCCCCTGACAATATGGAATTATGGAATAAACACTGACAAATTCTTACTCTTTGACTTTCCTTTTTCTAGTCTCTAAATAGATCAATCTAGTTTTGGAAACAATACCTTTGCCTTGACACAATGGATGGTTCTGTAAGGTTTCCTTTGCATTCGCTCACCCTTTACTCACTTTTTGGCCAATTTCTGGTAGACCCCGAATTCAGTTTTGGGTACAGTTCTTCACTGAGTTGATCACAACTTGTTAGTCACCCAAAAGCAACATTACCTCACACTACAGTTCAGTGTGAGAGGGAAGGGTTTATTTACTTTAACTATACTTTAGATTTGTGTTTCCCTGAGGGGGTTTCATAAAACCATTCTCATCAACAACCTATTCATACGTCATCTCTTGGCCAATCTCATTTTTTTTTTGCTGACTTTGCTTCCACATTCTGGAGGGTGGCCCCCCAGATTGAGGTTTATAACCTCCATGAATTTGGGGGACAACTATTTCACCTTCAGAGGTTGATAGAACCAGTCAACTAAATGGGTAATGACTAGATTTCATAGCATGTGTAGCAATCTACTCACTTTCAGGTACTTGGTAAACAATGTCTGTGAACATACTTTTGCTAAAAATGATAATAAAGTTCAAGTTAGAACCTGACAAAGTTATTTCACATCTCAAATTTCATACCAACCAGATGAGGCAGCTAACACTTGGACTCTAGGCCAGTCACAAGATCTCCTGCTCATATTTTCCAATTCTTTGAAGAGCATTTCATGATATTAGTGTTTGCATTGCCAAATGAGAAGTACACTCTTTGGCAGCTGTTTAAATGCCCCCTCCTTGCCTCCAGGACTCCAATTTGCTTTTGAAGCTATTTCCTCCTCATTTTTCACAGATGAAAAATCTCAGGTCCCTTTTGTATTTAGTACACTTTGTAATGTACCTTTACCCATGCTGCACTCCATCTATAGCTATAGTTGGTAGTCTCTAAATCTCCCACTATAGTAAATGTTAACTCCTTGGAGACTATGACTATCATTAAAAAAAATTTTGTATCTCCAACTCCTAGCACATATAGTAAATGCTCAAAAAATATTGAATAGAATCTTGGCTAGAGAAGAAATAAACATTCATTTGGCACAATACACTACAAATATTATCTCATTTGATCCTCAAAGTAATTCTGGGAAGTAGGTGCTATTACCTTCATTTTACAGTTGAGGAAACTGAGGCAAAGGTTAAATGAATTGCTCAAGGTCATACAGCTAGTGAGTTGACTATCTAAGGCAGGATTTGAACTCAAGACTTCAAAGACTCCAGAACCACTCCAAATAAAGTGTTACCTAACTGCCTCTGCCACGGTCAGATGGCAAATCAATGGTCAACAAAGAAATGAAGATTTATACTCCTGTAACTTATTCATATGGGCAGTTAGATGGACAGAAGAAATTTCTTTTGCTTGACTATGCATATCTATTATGAGATTTACCCCCCCACTTTTCCCAGTGTTTTATGATGAGAGAGAAAGAGAAAAATAGATTTTTTTTTTAAAAGAGAGATTAAAGAATGCTTCAGATGTAGAAAGGATTTGAAATCTTCAAATGAACTCATGTTCCTGAATTCAAATCTGGTCTTTTTAGGTATATGATCCTGGGCAAGTCTCTTAAACTCTTTTCCTTCAATAAAATGAACTGGAGAAGGAAATTATTAAACCATTCCAGTGTCTTTGTCAGGAAAAGTCCAAATGGGATCATGAAGAGGCAGACACAACTGAATAACAGTAATAACAAAAAAATCAACAAAGTTTATATACGTGTGTGTGTGTGTGTGTGTGTGTGTGTGTGTGTGTGTGTGTGTTAAGGTATGGGATATTGGTCTAAATATAATTTATTAATATGGTGATTAAATGTATAGTTTTCCTAATATTATGTCAACCCTATATTACTGGTATAAATCCAGCCAGGTAATTATATATAATCTTTGTTTTATGATATCTTGTTTTATGCTCTATTAATGCTTTATTTAAAATTTTCATATATATTTCTTAGGGATTTTGATTAATATATAAATTTCTTGTTACTTTCCCAAACCCTTGGATTGCATATAAATATCACAAATCTATTTCATAAGGAGGAACTTGGGAATATCCCTCCTTTTACTGTTTTTGAAGACAATTTTTATGATATTAGAATTAATTGTTCTTTGAATATTTGATAGAATTCATTTGTGAATCTATCATAGTTTTAGAGGATTGATGATGAGGTAAAGGACCTCGGGTGCATACTTTTTGTATGTAGCCACTAAAGAAATTTATTTTGCTTGTTAGGAGATTTCCCTTCCCCCTCCCCCTTTTCCCAGTATTGTATGGAGAAAGAGAAAGAGAGAATAGATTTCTGTTAATTTTTTAAAGAGAATTTGGGGAGTGCTTTAAATGTGAGAATGATGAAGTCTTTCATATGAAATCACTGTACTTAGTTTTATTGAAGTTTTTTCATGAGGGATCTTTCACAACATGGGAATAATCTGTAAGTATTTGTAATGTATTATAAAGTATAGAAATAAAAATTTTTAAAAAAAGAATGGGGGGGGGCAGAAATGGAGCTTCCAGGTTGCTCCTTGTAAAACATAGATATACTCTGAGGATTCACTTCAATCATAGCTCCTGGAATTCTAAAAAAAGATTAGTCAAGAGCAGGATTGGGAAACCTTGTTTTTTTCCTGCCTAAGACCATTGGGATATTTGTAACATAATTTGAAGACCATAATAAAATTATATAGGTAAAAAACTAGTTTGGTATTCTTGGCCAGACATTTAATTGTCACCCCTAAAAAACTCCTAGATTTATTGAATTTTGAATCCTACCTGTGGTTGCTTTGGAAGTCCCAGATCAAATGATTTTGCCAGTCTTATATGACCCTTGGGCAAGACATCCTGGCTTCTAGTCTAGAGCCAGGGTTACTTTCACAAACAGGAGGGGCAAGCAAATCTCAATGTGGCAAGGCTATTAGATTTCAGAGACATTGATAGGACCTTTTTCCATTACTCTAACTCTCAGCAAAATAGCATCTCCACCCAGTCACAGAAATTCAACCATTTGAGATTCATAACTAAGGAGACTGAAGACCCGTCTATCTTGGAGAACTTGTATTAAAATGTTAAGAAGACTAGGAATGGAAACCTCTGAGGCCATTTTCAGGGTACACCTTAAGATTATAGCACCCTAGTGATTCGATCACTTTGCTGACCATTACCCATTCAGCCTATAAGGCTTGTTTATGTTCTTCTACAAATTCAGTAATTAGGGTTCTCTTGGTGTAGATTGAAGCTCTTTGTGAAATGGGATGAGAAGGAGGTGCAGTTCTGGGAAGAATGAAAGAAGGCCACGAAAGAGAAGTGGAAAAGTAACAAAGAGATCTTTATTTAGCAGTTGTGGTGGAGGACCATCTCTGATTGGGGAACAGATGATAACCAAACTTTAAGAGATTATTCAAACATGAAGAGACCTCCAGTCTGCTATGTGGAAAAAAAAATTCCTATAGCTTCGAAGGCAGCCAGTATGCTGGAATGGAAGAAATGTTATTTCAAATTTGAGTTCTGATAGTCATTATCTATCTTATTTTGGAAGTGTCACTGTTTTCTGAGACAACTTATTTTTGTCATTTTTATATTATAAGGGACTGAGAACAACTCAAGCCTAATGAGCATGTGCATTGTTTTCTTCTTGATAATCCCTTGAATTCCCTTGGATTTTGGAATGTGTAGACATTCTTTGACTGTTTAATGTTTGCTTATTGACGGGTGAGGAGAAAGGTCTCATTGTTGAACAGGGACTGATTGATTGAACCAATCTGAGAACAAGTGAGGCAAAAACTGTAAGAGGGTCCACACCTGGGTTCCTACCATACAACTCCCAATAAGTCCCTGTTGGTGTTTCTATCTCCTGTATATCTGTGTCTTCTTTCCTTTGGTATAGGGTCTTGTGAAATCTCAAAAAGTCCAGGGACTGCTGCCCATACCAGAATTTACCCCCTGTCAAACCTGATATGGCACCAATGACCTTCTCAACCCATGGGAGTAGTGGAGTATCAGATGCTGGACCCTAAAGTAAGGAAGTGACTCACTATACTGTAGTGAGAAGTTAACTCAGTGGGGCAAATGCTTTGTAGCAAATACTTTAAGTTTGAGCCCATTCTCTCCAAGAACCAAGATAGTATAGAGAAGAGGATGAACCTAAGTATTAGGGAAAAGGAGTGTTTTATTACTTCTGTTCTTACCAGATCCTCTCAGGAAATGTCCCTTTATAAAAGCCAAATGCTCTTAATTAAGTAAATGATACTAGAGTTTTAATCAATGGGTTCAACCAATGACATCCCTGTAAATGACTGATATTGGGAAGAATACACCAGAATGTGGACTCAAGCTATTAATTTTAGAAAGAGACCCTCAGAATTACTCCAACCTTGCTTTAGATAGCTTGACAAGTCAATATGAGTGAGAGATGAGATAAAGACTGGTTCTAAAATAGATATTCATATAAAAAGAGATTAGATTTGATAATCTTTAAAGTCCCTCCTAGTTCTAAACTTTCCATGATCCTGTACAAAACAGTAAACACTAAGAATATTTAGCAAGGCAGATTGTCCTTCAGGTCTATTGGGCAGCTCTCTGGTACATCACACCCTCCCTTCTCAGGTAGGATGTCTTCTCTGAAGTATTCCTGCACTTGTATTTTTCTTCATTAGAATGTAAACTCTTTGAGGGCAGGGACTGAACTTTTGCCTTTCTGATCTCCCTAACACTTAGGTCAGTCCCTCACACATAGTAATACTTAATAAATATTTAACAGGCTGACCTAGCAGACCACTTCTCTTGACATAATAGAAAGAGTCCTGGATATAGAGTCAGAAAAACTGGGTTCAAATTCTAGGTCTGCTACTTATAATTTGTATGACCTCAAGCAAGTCACTTACCCTTATAAGGTCTCAGTTTCTTCACCTGTGAAATGAGGATAGGCTAATCAATCTCTAAGATCCTTTTCAGTTCTGAAACATAAAATCCTATTACATTCAGATGCTAGCTAAAAAGTGGACATCCTTGTAAATGTAGATTTGGTGATAAAAGACCCTTTTTTTATTCATGCCCTGATTCTGTCACTTACTAACTTGGCTAAAAAAAAAAATCACTTTAGTTGTGCAAAATCATGATTATTACATTATTAAAGAAACATTCTTGCCATTTCTCATTATGCAACAAAAGCATTATTAAGCAAAATACAGCAACACGTTGGTCATGTCTGATGAAATTATTTTTATTATTACTAAATGGGGTTGGAGGCATCTCCCACTAGCCCAGGATGGGATCATTTTTATTCCCAATGAAATAGTGGGTTAGAGGCATAAGCCTCCATTTTAGAGCTCTGGGGTGTCTGAAGCTCATAGTGTGGAAATCCCCTCTACCAATACACATCATCAATTATTTTGCAACTTAAAGAATAAGAGAGTCACTGTAGCTACTAAGCCATTGAAGGATAAAATGATTTGTCCAAAGTCATAAAGCCAAATGAGTCCGTGAGAAAGTCAGTATAGTTGATATTTTATCTGAGATAAGATATATATTAGTTGAAGCTTTTAAAATTTAGCTGAGACCCCAAAAGTTTAGCTCTGGATAATAATAAAAACATTTCTGGTTCAGCTTTTTTACTCCTATTTATTTACTTAAGTTGAGAAATTTCCCTTTGCATCTGGTGATCTGGTTAGTTCATGCCCTATCTATACATTCCAATTAAAATTCCCTAATATTTGCTGATCTAATCATTAATTTACCTGTTTTCAATTCTTTGATATGGAAATCTCAATGTTCCCCTTTGCCCTCTATAAAATTCCAATTGTATACATCCTGTTTTGTCCTACATAAGACTTGAAAATGCTACTTTGGCCAGTTGATTTTCGTGTACCATTGAACTATGCAAAACACAAAAGAAAATTATTATTAAAATATCTTTGTGTGTTGATAAGTATAATTGGCAGTAGTAGTACCTATCAGTGTATCCCTGAATATTTTAAAATTGTGCTAGGACAGGATTTGAACCCAAATTTTCTTGACTTCAGGGTCAGCTCTTGACTGGGATATCATAAAATCTCCCTTTTCTCTTGATAGTAACTTGTTTTAGAGAATTTTATATATTCTACTGAATATTGAGTCCTACATCAAGCCAAGAAAGAATAGTCTATCAAATATCTCAAAGCCAGAATAAAAAAGAACCAGTCAGGATTAGAATGTAAATCAAAATTTAAATTATGAAGTTTCATAGGTAGAACCAACAAAATAGGGCACAAAATTGTTCTGAAAATAGTGGATCAGAAACTTACCTATGACAGATGATTTGCAGTCAGTCAGGATTTAAAGTGTTTAGAAAATTATGTTTGAAAGCATGAAGAAAGGGGAATTCAATACAATACAATACAATTAGTTATTTCACCAAGAATGAAATACATAAAATCAAAGTAACAATAGAATATGTTATTAGCAATAAAACTATGTTCAGGTTCTTTATCATGGGTGAGCAATGCATAATTCTATAGTTCAAGGTGGTACTTCACATCTTCATGTACAAGACCTGGGTTCACATCCCACTCTGATTCTCTGATTACACTCTTGTTTGATCTCAGGAGAGTCACTTTACCTTCTTGGGACTAAGTTTCTTCATTTCTAAAAGTTTATTGGACTAAATAGACTTATTTCCTAAAATAGAAGCCATTGAATCAATGCTGTGATTAAAAGTAATGTTATAATTTGAAATATCAGCTGTTATTAAAACATGCAGCCTGAGGAGGGCACTCTAACTAGAGAATCATCATAAACATATTGTACATGATCCATGTACCTTCATCACTGGACAATCTTTTTTTTTTTTTTTTTTTTTTTTTTTTTTTTTTTTTTTTAGGTTTTTGCGAGGCAAATGGGGTTAAGTGGCTTGCCCGAGGCCACACAGCTAGGTAATTATTAAGTGTCTGAGGCCAAATTTGAACCCAGGTACTCTATCCATTATGCCACCTACCTGCCCCAATCATTGGACAATCTTTTGTTTCAATTCTTATCTAACCCTTAGTTATTGAATGATTGAATCGGGTGTTGTATCAGACAAACAGACCTAGGAAAGACCTCAATTTAGAAAGACCAATGTTACCTACTGCATCCTTGGCCATCATCAATCAATCATCTTGACCTTTGTCTTGCCATTGGACCCCAATGACTCTTTAAGAGAGAGCAAGCTGGTGACTTTGAGCTACTCTGCCTCATTCAAATCCAATTCACATGCAAGACAAGATATCATACTTGTGATGTCATTAGTCCTCCTCAAAAATGAAGAACAACAACATTGTACATGATATATGAATTAGGTAATGCAACAATACCAACAAAACATATTGCCACCCATTAAGGCCTATGAATTATGACAACCATCTGTGGTCAGATCATTGCTCTTTATAATAGACATAAGACAATTATAAATTCTTAATAGGGGAGGCAATATAGAATGGTGAAAAGAATGTTATGCTAGGGATCAGAAAACACAGATTCAAATACCAATTCTTTTGTTTCCTAGATTTGTAAATATGGTCAAGTCACTTAATAAACTGAGCCTCAGTTCCCTCATTTTTATTTTGGGGATAGTAATACCTGTGGTGTCTACCTCCCAGAATTCTTGGGAGGTTAAAATACAATTATATAATATAGAGTGTTTTGCATACCTCAATGCTTTATGTAGTGTTTAAAATTTTATATTACATAATGGAAGCCCTTATTGTGGTTATAGATGTTAACTTTGCCAATTGGAAATCATCATATTAATGTAAGGTATCATTAAACAAATGGAGAAAAAGTATTCATGATGCTTCTGATGTGCCTCAGATATATTGGAAACCCAGCATCTTCTCCTTTGGACCAATTTATGCCTTTCTTCATCATTCACTTGTTGGGAGAGCAAAAATCACGTCTTAATCATATTTTAAATGATTTAATTTAACTTAAATTATTTAATCACATTATAAAATGATTAAAATGTGATTCTTGCTCTCCAACAAATGAATGATGAAAAAAGGCACAAATTGATCCAAAGGTTATCAAGGAAATCCTGAGGCATTTTTTAAAGATAAGCTTTAAAGGAATATTTTACAAAGACTAAATAATTCAGTCTTCCCTGGTCTTTTACTAATTTTCCTCTTAATGATATCAGTCTAAGTTTTTCTAAGGCCACAGGCTTTCACACTTGTCATGTGTCAAGTACCAGGTGGGCATGTGGGGGGTAAGTTCAGTTGCACCACATATAAATGTCTTTGCCTCTCATTCTGACTCTATTTTTCACGACTATCTTTTTTCTTATACCTAAAAATTCTGGCCAGGCTGGATAAAGAGATAAAATCCCTTTCTCCCTTCTCAGCAGTCTCCCTGACCCTTTACATTCTATCCCCTCTTTCTTCATTCCCCCAAATTCCTTCCTCATCTCCAGCCCCTAATGTCCTTGATTTTTCAAAATGACAGCATGGTTCAACTTTTGGGTTGAACATCAATGTCTGGATTTTTGTGGGTTACAACAGCTTGTTTTCATAAAGAGTTTGGTTCTTTCTAATTTCTAGCCTTCATGGAAACTTTGAGTAACATAAAGCTAAAATTTGAAAGTTTCATCAAGGATTTGTTCTTTAAAAAAAAGGAGAAACCTTTTTGTTTAAATTGATATATGGGTTTGGGTTTCCACACTGCGCTCACTACAAATTTCACATGTAGGTATGCATATGTGCATGTATATAAACTATTATATGATATATTTATGCATTTATGTGTAAGTATAAATATACATACATTCACACACATATATATGTATATATAATTATAATACATATAATGAGCATCATAAGGTTTCAATATATAATATGCATCATATAACTTCAATTAAACTTTTTTAAACTACATTGCTTAAGAATCTACTGTGTACAAAGCATTGTACTAGCTGCATGGAATGCCAAAACAGAAATCCTCCTGGGGGACAATATCCAGATTGTGATAAACAAATACAGAAATCTGTGAGTACTGGGGTTGTGGCAATCGCTAAAAACTAGTATGGCTTCATCAAGAATGGTTTATTCCAGACTAACCTCATTTCCTCTTTTTTAACAGGTTAACCAGATTGGTAGACCAGAGGAATGCTGTAGACATAGTATACTCTGATTTCAGTAAACATTTCCCAAAGTCTCTCATGTTGTGTTTCTGGATAAGGAGAGTATGGACTAGATAAGTGATTAAAAACAAATACATTTCCATGGAAAGTTCCTTTCCTCTCCACCCCACATTCCCCACATTCCTTCTTTTCCTCCTTCATTCTTCAAAATCTTTCCATCTCCATGCCCATTATGTACAGTTAGCTGGATTTGTAACTGATTGAAAGATTGGACTCAAAGAGCAGGCATCAGTGGACCTAGGCCAATTTAGGAGGTGGTCTCTTGTAGATCTGTACAAGTCCTGTGCTGTTTGACATCTTAGTGAGTTACATGAATTAAGTTATAGTTGGCATGCTTGTAAATTTTCTGAGGATATAAAGTAAAAAATGAAATATTCCCTACTTTTCTGGAGCTTAAATTCTACCGGGAACGGACTACAGCATCCACAAACACCCCCACCCCCCACACAAATATAAAATACTTGCCAAGCAAATACAAATTAATTTGAGTAGGGGGGATTAACAACTCCGGGTAACTTGTAGGAGATGGCACTTGAACTAAGCCTTTGAAAAGAATTAGGAAGGGGCAGCTAGGTGGCGCAGTGGATAAAGCACCGGCCCTGGAGTCAGGAGTACCTGGGTTGAAATCTGGTCTCAGACACTTAATAATTACCTAGCTGTGTGGCCTTGGGCAAGCCACTTAACCCCATTTGCCTTACCAAAAAAACCTAAAAAAAGAAAAAAAGAACTAGGAAATATAGATGAAGAGGGAAAAGAGTTATGGGGAATAATCTGTGAATAGGCAGAATTATTGAGTTGCTTCAATCATGTTTGAGCCTTTGTGGCCCTATTTGGAATTTTCTTGGCAAATATACTACCATTTCCTTTTCCAGTTCATTTTACCAATGAAGAAGCTGAGGCAAAGATGGTTAAGCGACATGCTCAGGGTTTTTCAGCTAGTAAGTGTCTCTGGTCAGATTTGAATTTTGGAAGAAATTCTTTCCAATTCAATCCCAATACACTAACCACTGTACCACATAGCTGCTCCCAAAAGAGTCAAGATTACTACCTTAATCAGTATAATTCAAGATCTATGAAAATATCTCACCTACACTCATCTTCTTTCTCTGTTATTGTTCTGTTATAAAATAATTAAAAAAAACACTGCAAGTTTTATAGTAAACTTTTTATAAAAAAAAAAGTCTTAGACTTAGGGTAGCTAGGTGGTGCAGTGAATAGAGTACCTACCAGGGAGTCAGGAGGACCTAGAGTTCAAATCCAGCCTCAGACATTTAATAATTACCTAGCTGTGTGACCTTTGGTAAGCCACTTAACTCCATTGCTTTGCAAAAACCTAAAAAAACAAAACAAAACAAAATAGTCCTAGACTCAAAGCTCAAAGCAGGATTATAGATCTAGAACTGCAAGGGTCCTAGACCTTTTTTCTACAGATAAGAAACTGAGACCTGGAGAAGACAATACTTTTTTTCAAGGTCACAAAGATAGGTAGTCAGTAGAAATAGGATTTGAATTCATGTTCTGTTCTTTAGGGTGAGCAGTCCTTCCACTATACCACACTGGTCCAAAGATAGGGTATGGGGAGGGGGGGGGGAGGTGAGCAGGTGAGGAAGGATGGGAGGGATGAGCAAATAGACAGGTAGACTTCTGGTTAATATCTTGATATAAGAAACCCAGGAGCCAAGATTTAGGCACAACAGGAAGCAATACAGCTTAGTTTTTCTTCAAATTCCTTTAAACAAATCTGGAAAATTTACCAGGCTAAATACTAGTGGAGAATACCTCTCCCCCAAAATTATAGTAAACCATTTTTCCAGCCCAGGTAAGCACAGGTAGACAGAATCAATTGAGCAGTATTTAATTAACCTAAGGACCACAACTACAGGGTAAAGGATTGTTATTTGACAAAAGCTATGGGGAAATTTGAGAGTTTTCTGACTGAAATTAGATTCAAGCAAAAATATAATACCACATTGGAGTTTTTTTTTAGGTTTTTGCAAGGCAAATGGGGTTATGTGGCTTGCTCAAGGCCACAAAGCTAGGTAATTATTCAGTGTCTGAGACCGGATTTGAACTCAGGTACTCCTGACTCCAGGGCCAGCGCTTTATCCACTGTGCTACCTAGCCACCCCAACACCATATTGTTAATAGAAAGTCATAAAAAGATACAGAACCTAGATGTAAAGGAATTTATCATAAGCAAATTGGAGAGACATAAAAGGAAATATCTTTCACAATTTAGATAAGGCAAGAATTCTCAACCAAATAGCAAATTGAAGAGATTACAGGAGAAAAAAATGGAAAATTTTAATAACATTGAAAAGCTTCTGCACAAATATGGCTGTTGCATCATAAGAAATGAATTCAAATACCTTGGGATATTTTGTATGGGTTGATTCAGAGTGAAGTAACTAGAACCTGAAAGGGATGAATTCAAAGTGTCTGGGATAACTTGTATGGGCTTGTACATTGTAGATTATTAATAAGTATATTTAACAAAAGCTAAATTGAGGATATATGGTGCATATTATATATTATAAGTATGTGTATATACATATAGAGAGTGAAGCAAGTAGAACTAGAAAGAGATGAATTCAAAGAAACTGGGACAATTTATATGCTAATTCAGAGTGAAATAATTAGAACTAGAAAACAACGTATACAATGACTACAATGTTGTAAAAGAAAATAATCTTGAAATACTTCAGAATTCTGATAATATCAATAGACAACCATGATTCCAAAAGACTAATGAAGACTGCTGCATTTCTGACAGGCATTGGACAAGAAATGCAGAACAAAATAGAACTTGACTATGTTTATTTACTTTGCTTGACCATTTTTATTTGCCATAAATGAAGTTTGACTTTTTTTTTAAATTTGGGAATCTTTTGAGGAAGAAAAGGATGGCTGGTGGTAATGTAAAAGAGAAAAAATAATCATTAAAGTATTTTTAAAATGTATAGAAGAGAACAGAAGAAAGTTCAGAAAGAGATAGATAAGTAGATAGCTCTGAAATATTGAATTTATTATGTTCTTTAGAAGAAAAGAACAAGTAGCATATAATATAGTATGATATTATATATGATTCTTTTTCTTTACATATATATATATATATATATAGTCTTTTTTAGTACTGGTCAAGTTGAAAATAGCAAAAAATAAAAATTATTTTAAAAAGCACATGTATAAGCATTGTCACATATTACTATTAATAATAACTTTTATAGGATTTTAAGATATGCCGAGTGTTCATAAAAATTTCATTTGAAACTATTGATATCAAAATGATTATCTCTTCAAATAAATAGTATATTGTATATGATCTCCTCCCTCAAATCTCTCCTATCTCCAATTCATTTGGCATACAACTGCCAAAGTGATTTTTCTACTGCACAGTTATGAACAGATTCTTCATCCACTCGATAAATTCTAAATGACTTCTAATTATCTCTAGAATCAAATATGAGTTCATCATTTGGCACTTAAAGCTCTTCCCAACTTGACCTCTTTGTACTATTCCTATCTTCTTAAGCATCATTTTTCTTCATGCACTGAATGATCTTGCCATATTATTGGTCTATTTGCTATTATATACATACATACACTCTCATAAGATATTCCATAGCCCATCTCAGCACCTTTGTCCTGGCTATCTCATGCCTGGAATGCCCTTTCTCCTAACCTTTATCATCTGTATTCTTTATTTTCCTTCAGATTTTAGTTCAAGTATTACCTTCTACATGAAACTTTTCCTGATCTGATTATGTCTTCCTCATCAATCAACTTCATATTCGTTTTGTATGTATTCTCTGTGTATGTTTGTATCCCCTTCTTGGAAATAAACTCTCTCAACTTGCACTCTCATTCATGGTATGGTTCTTTGCATTGATAATTTGTGTAGAAAATTTTCAATACTATATAATCAAAATTGTCCATCTTATCTCTTCTAATCCCCCTTGTTTTGTGAACTCTTCTCCTACTCATAGCTATGAAATGCAGCTACTGCCATGCTCCTCTAATTTCTTCTGATATGATTTTTTTACACCTAGGTCCCACAACCACTGGGAGGTTATTTTGAAATTTAGTGTGGGATGTTGATTTAAAGCTAATTTGTAACAGGCTCATTTCTGGTTTTCCCAGCTGTTTTTGTTGAGTATTGAGTTATAACCCAGCAGTTGGGTTCTTGTGTTTATTACCATATTGTATTTAAGTGCATCTGGTTCTTATGTTTTTAATCTCTCCCAATGACCAATGTTCTATTTTTTTAAACTGTACTAAATTGCTTTGAATGGGTACTTAGGTGGAGCAGTGGATAGAGCTCCAGGTCTGAAGTTAGGAAAATTGACTCTTCTTGAATTCAAATTCAACCTCAGATACTTACTAGCTGTGTAACCCTGGGCAAGTCCATTAATCCTGTTTACCTCAGTTTCCTCAGATGTAAAATGAGCTGCAGAAGGAAATGGCAAAATACTTCAGTATGCTTCTGAGAAAATTCCAAAGAGACTACAAAGAGTCATACATGACTGAAACAACTAAATAACATTAAAAATTGTTTTGATGGTTACTGCTTTATAGTGAAATTTGAGATCTGGTATTGCTAGACCCCCTTCCTTCCCATTCTTTTTTTTCTTTTTCCATTATTCCCTTTGAAGATCTTGATCATTTGTTCCTCCAGATGAATAATGTCATGTTTTTTCTGCTTCTATAAAATTATTCTTTGGTAGTTTGATTCATATGACATTGGTTCCATAAATTTATGTAGAAATTATTCCCATTTTATTAAATTTATGTGACCCCATCATAAGCATTTATTTCTTTACCAGTTATTAAATTTTCATTTAATTTTACAAAAAAGTTTTTTATATTTTTGCATTAGTTCCTATTAAATGTCCTAGTAAACAAACTACTAAATATTAATAACAATATTTTAATTAGATTTTTTCAGTTAGATTTTATTAGTAATATAATTAAACTTGAAAATATATATATATATATTTATATAGATTTACATATTTTATATCTTCCAATTTTATTGGTTATTGGCTCTATGAGATTCAATTATTTAATTGATTTGTTTAATTACTCTTCAATTTATTAATGATTAAGCCTTTTGGCATGTTATAGTAGATAATTTTGCTCATCTATACTTAATTTCTAAATTTTTTTCTTTCTTGTCATTGCTATAGCTAAAATTTCTTGAATTATTTCAGATAATTGGGATGACAATAAACAGATGTACTCTATTCCTGATATAATTGTAAAGTCCTCCAATATTTCTTCATTACAAATAATCTGCCCTTGGATTTAGATAAATCCTGTTAATATATTAAGGAAAAGACATTATTACTGTTCCTAATTGCTTATGCTTTCCACTGTTTAAGAAAAGAGGATGTAATATTTTTTAAAAAACCTTCATTCTCTTGATAAAATAATCTGATTTTTATTGTTTTAATTATAAATAGGTCCATTGTTTGTACATTTCCCCCCAATGTTGCATCAACTCTGATTCCTGGTATGAATCTAACCTGGTAGTTTTTCTTTTATGTGATATGATTAGAGAATGCTTTATCTATTTTATTATCTTTTAATTGTTCCTAGTTTCAACAATTTGATACTATTTTTGTTTTCAGTTTTCATGGTCTCTTTTTTGATTTTCAGAATTTCTATTGCTTTGGGGGTTTTTTATTTGATGCTTTTAAAAGTTGTTAAAAATGTATATCCTCAATTCATTGATCTATTCTTTCTGTTTTTTTGTTAATGTGTTAGAAAATATTGGGGTAATTAGGTTGCCCAGCAGATAGAGCACCAGCCTTGGAATCAGGAGGACCTGAGTTCAAATTTGACCTCAGACACTTAATAATTACCTAGTAATTATAATTACCTAATAATTACCTGGGCAAGTCACTTAACCCCATTGCATTGCAAAAACATTTATATATTTATACATACATATATTTATATTTCCTTAAGGACTGCTTTAGTTTTATCTCAAAATATTTAGTACATGATCTCATTGTTGTCATTTTTTGTCATTGATGAAATTAGCTATTGTTTCCACAATTCAACCTTCTTTTAGTTCAGATAATAGTCAGTCATAATATGCCCACTCCCTCTAACACACTTTCATGTTCATACATTCTTTTTTTTTTTTTTTTGGTTTTTGCAAGGCAAATGGGGTTAAGTGGCTTGCCCAAGGCCACACAGCTAGGTAATTATTAAGTGTCTGAGACCGGATTTGAACCCAGGTACTCCTGACTCCAGGGCTAGTGCTTTATCCACTGCGCCACCTAGCCGCCCCTATGTTCATACATTCTTTTGAGCACCTCAATTATAAGAAATAGTAATTTCTTTCTTTTTCTTCCTCATAACTTCCCTAGGGTATTCAATTCCTCTCTTTTCTTCTCTAAAAACCATGAAAACAAAAAATTTATAGGCCCAGCATTTATTTAGAGAACTCTCTTAAGGCCAACAAATGGTGACTTTGTATCCATTAAGTTCTGAAGATAACACTTGCCTCTTTCCCCTCAGAATATAAGTAATTAATATTACATTCCAGATGATAAATTGAGGCCTATGTTCTCATTTCAAATTTTCTGAAAAAAAACTTTTTTTTTGTCTTTTGGCATGGTTTACTAGATTTCTTACCTTGGTTATTCATTCTGCCCTTATGGTACCTTCATTTCCTCCCACTTTCCTCCCATGTATCCATTTTAATGAAAGTCTGCAAGTCTATTATGACTTCATTCTTCTCTGGGCTCTGCTCCTGAAAATCCAGACTTTTTCTACTATGTCCTCTTTTTTTTTTTTAGGTTTTTGCAAGGCAATGAGGATAAGTGACTTGACTAAGGTCACACAGCCTACTATATCCTCTTAAGGATAACTTTTATTCCCCTTCCCCTTTAGAATTGTCTTAGATATTTGTACTGCTGAGAAAAACTAAAGCCATTCCCAATTCTTCATAGAACAATATTTCCATTACTGTATACAGTGTTCTGATTCTGTTCACTATGCACCAGTTCATACCACAACTCGTTTAGCCATTCCTCAATTGATAGGTATTCCTTTGGTTTTCAGTTCTTAGCCACCACAAAAAGAACTACTAAAATATTTTTATACAAATAAGTCATTTTCCCTTTTTTTTGGTTATCTTTGGGATATAGACCTAGCAGTGCTGGATCAGAGACTAATGATGAAGTATACTAGCTGCCTCCAAAGAACTGATATGGACTGAATTCAGACTGAAGAATGCTATTTTTCAGTTTCTTTCACTTTTTTTCTTTTGTCTTCTTTTACAAAATGACTAATGTGGAAATGCTTCACATAATTGCACATGTATAACCCATCTGACTGCTTTCTGTCTCAGGGAGAGAAGGGGGGAGGGAAGAAGGAGGGATAGAATTTGGAACTCAAAACTTTTAATAAAAATATTTTTAAAAATTTAAGTATCCTAGTTGATTTTTGGGAACAACAGATATTTAATGGTGGAGGGAGAAGATGGGGAAATTAATCAGGGACCCTTGATCCACTGAATGTCCTATTTAATAGAGTTAATGAAATGTTAATATTTGACCCCTTTGAGACTTTAAATTCAAACATTCGCGAGTTGTGAAGTGTATGAAACTTTCCCAGAGTGTACTATTCAAAGATCGTAAAGGGATTCAAACCAGGAATGGAGCATCCATAGCTTATAAAAAAGTACAAAGAAATGACTTTGTATTTATTTTATTTTGTAAATCTTTATATAGAATGATAGAATATAAGCTCCTTAAGAGCAAACCTGTTTTTTTTCCTTTCGTCACTAACATGTCTCCTGACATCTATAGGTTCTTTTTTTTTTTAAAAAAAATTTAATATTTATTCTCATTTTGTACAATTAATGTTATTTTTGCATTAGTAAAATATTCTTGTTTAAGAGTGAAGGAGATACCCCTCCCCCAATAAATATAGACTTGCTTCAGTGATAAAGTAAAGGGGAGAGAAAAAAATTAAAATTAAAAAAAATAATAGTAGTAATTGTAGGTATAGCCAGATGGAGCAATGGACGGAGCACCAGCCCTGGAGCCACGAACACCAGCTCTGGAGCTACGAGCACCCGAGCCCACATCCAGCCCCGTACACCCAACAATCACCCAGCAATCACCCAGCCGTGTGATATGCAAGCTACCCGAACCCCACTGCCCTGCAAAAACCAAAAAAAAAAAAAAAAGAAAAAAAGACCCAAAATAAAATAAAATAGTAATAATAGTAGGGGTGGCTGTGTAGTGGGCAGAGCATTGTCCCTTGAGCCAGGAGCACCCAGGTCCAAATCTGGCCTCAGACACCCAAGGATCACCCTGCTATGTGGCCCCTGGCAGGCCACCTGGCCCCATTTGCCCTGCACCCCCCTCCACAAAAAATAATAATAATAAAAGATGTGCTTGAGTCTTTGTTCCAACACCAACAACTCTGTTGTGGGTGGATCACATTCTTTATGATAAGTCCATCACAAAAGTTACTTCCATATTTTTCCACCATTGCCATTGCTGATCACAACGCCCTCCTTTCGTATTTCTCTACTACCATGTACTATATTTTCTCTCTCCTTTCACTCTGACTCTGCCGTAGGGTAGCTGAGTGGCACAGCAGACAGATCCCTGGTCCTGGGGCCAAGAGGCCCCAGGCCCCCCTACCACCCCTTAGGCCCAGAATCCACCTGGCCCTGTGGTCCCGGACAGGCCTTCCAATCCCAGCCCCTTGCAATAAATAAAAAAGAAAATGTGTTATATCTGACACCCCCCCCCCATGGTCCATCCTCTCCTCCATCACTCACATCCCCTCCTTCCCCCTGTCCCCCTCCTCTCTCCTTCTTATTCCAAATGCCTATACGACATTGAGTATATATGCTGTTTCCTCTCCTAGCCACCTCTGATAAGGGCGAAGATTCCCTTGTTCCCCCTTCCATATCATTGCAATAGCTCATTATAATAAAGAAAAATCTTGTTATATGAAATATCTTGGCCTATTCCCCCTCTCCTTTTTCTTTCTCCCATTACATTTCCCTTTTTTTCTATTGACTCCATTTTTACACCATATTTTATCTTCGAATTCAGCTTTCTCCTGTGCTTCAACTATAAAAGCTCCCTCTACCTGCTCTATTAACTGAGAAGGTTCATATGAGTATTATCAATGTCATTTTTCTATGCAGGAATACATGCAGTTCATCATTAAGTCACTCATACTTTCCCCCTCTCCTCCAATCTCCATGCTTCACCTGAGTCCTGTATCTGAAGATCAAACCTTCTGTTCAGCTCTGGCCATTCCAACAGGAACATTTGAAATTCCCCTGGTTCATTGAAAGTCCATCTTTTTCCCTGGAAGAGGACATTCAGCCTTGCTGGGTAGTTCATTCTTGGCTGCATTCTAAGCTCTTTTGCCTTCCGGTATATTGTATTCCAAGCCCTACGAGCTTCCAATGTAGCTGCTGCTAAGGCCTGTGTGATCCTGACTGCAGCTCCACGGTATTTGAACTGTGTCCTTCTGGCTGCTTGCAATATTTTCTCTTTGACTTGGGAGTTCTGGAACTTGGCTATGATATTCCTAGGGGTTGGTTTTTTGGGATCTCTTTCTCGGGGGGATCGGTGGATTCTCTCCATTTCTATTTTTCCCTCTGCTTCTAGGATATCAGGGCAATTTTCCTGTAGTAATTCTTTGAAAATGATGCCAAGGTTCTTTTCCTGATCATGACTTTCAGGTATTCCAATAATTTTTAAATTATCTTTCCTAAGTCTGTTTTCCATATCAGTTGTTTTTTCAATGAGATATTTCACATTTTCTTCTAATTTCTCATTTTTTTGGTTTTGAAGTATTAATTCCTGATTTCTGTTAAATTCATCAATCTCCCTGAAGTCTATTCTTTGTCTGAAGGATTTGTCTCCTCAGAGAGTTCTCTTTTTCCATCTGGGCCATTCTGATTTTTAAAGCATTCTTCTCCTCCATAACTTTTTGAACTGTTTTATCCATTTGACCTAAGCTGGTTTTTAGCATGCTATTTTCTTCATCATTTTTTTGGATTTCCTTGACTAGGCTGCTGAATTCATTTTCATGTTTTTCCTGCATCTCTCTCATTTCTTTCCCCAGTTTTTCTTCTAACCCCCCTCATGTGATTTTCAAAGTCTTTTTTAATCTCTGTCATAGCCTGAGCCCAATTTCTGTTTTTCTTGGAGTCTTTAGATGCAGGAGCTTGTGCTTCCTCATCTTCAGACTGAGTATTTTGATCCTCCTTGGGCTCATTTGCAAAATATTTCTCAATTGTGTTCCTCTTTTTTCTCTGCTTGCTCATTTTTCCCAGCCTGCGCCTGTTTTGTGGGTGCTTCCTGAGCTTTTGGGACACTCCCCAAGGGTCTCCGTGTGTGAGGCTCTGTCCTCCCTCCTGGTCTGTGAATGACCATAAGTGCCCCACCTCTGCCACGGGGCTGAGGTGGGGGGGCCCTGCTGTTCTATGGGGGGGCCTAGACTGGGATCAGGATCTGAATGTGGTCAGAGCCCCAGAGTCCTGTTCCAGGGGCAGAGGACAGAGCTCTGCAGTCTCTCTCTCTCCTCACTCCCCTCCCTCAGCTCAATGGGCTCATGCCCTGGGGCTCCTGCTTATGGGCTCAGCCTGCTTCTGTTTCCTGGATCTGGGCTGCAATGGCCAGGCAGCTTGCTGTGTGCCCCAAGGGCTGGGCTCCATGTGCTCGCTCTAGTAGAGGTCCCCTGCTGTTCCCCCACTTTGTGCCCTGTGCTCCCCGGGGTGCAACTCAGGAGACTCCCCCCGCTGCTGTGAGCTGAGGCTCCCAGCGCCCTGGGGCTGCCTCCGGGAGGCTGAAGTTCTTTTGCTCTGGCAGGCCACCCCTCCAGCTGGCCGCCCCTCCGACCCCGGGGAGCAGAGCCTTTCTGCTCTTTTCCAGGTTACCTTGAGTAGGAGCACTGCCTCATTGGGTCCCTCTGTCCATCTATAGGTTCTTAATAAATGGTTGCTGATTTATCCAAAGGGATTTCAGAGCTCATTTTTGTGTTTTCCTTCACATAACAGATGAAGAAACTGAGGCTCAATTTAGGAAATGATTTACCCAAATTCACAAAAACTTTTAGTAGCAGGACAGGACGATAACTCAAACATCCTTATGCTTGGTCCAGGGTTCTTTCCACTCCATTACACTTTTTCTCCAGCTTCAACATACAAATTTGTGTTTCAAGAGGGGTCTCCAAGAGACACAAAACTCCTTAAGGATAACCCAGTGATGATTATTCCATGTACCATGCCAGGGCTTGAGGGGAAAGATTGCTGAAAAGGTCATTCCGTTGGCAACTCTCCAAACAACTCATAATCAACAATCTTTTCTCACATATGGGTTGGTCCCAACGATCAAGAATCTCTATAAACATGATGCATTTGTGCATATATTTGTCAAAACTAAAGTCATATATCAAGTATAAACAATTACCAGACTTTGCATCCCAATTTTTTAAAAAGTATTTATTGCTTTTTAGAATTAATTATTGCAAAATAATCCCCATGTATAAATAGTACACTTTATTCTTTTTTCCCCAGACAGGAAAGCTCCAGTTTCCTGCTTTAATGTGCTAAGGGTGAGTAATCATATAGTATTCCAGAGTGTTTTCATGCTCTCCCAATTCCAGAGTGTTTTCATGCTCTCCCATTCAATGCCACTGTTGTAAATCACTGACATAGTTTTAATTTGGATAAGCCCTTTCTAAAAGGAATTTTGCTGATGGAATAATTAGGAAAGACTTCAGCGGTGAAAGCAATGGACTAGTTATTAGGGCTAATGTTTTCAGCTTTTACTTTTCTAAACAGCCAGCTCTGTATTAGACTGAAACTCTCAGGAAGCCTCATTTAAGCCATGCCCTGTCTAAGAAGGTATGAAGTAGAGCTGGTTTCCGTCATCCAGGGCTGGCTGAGGGTGGAGACAGCACTGTTTGTTAAACTGGTTATGGTGGCTCAGTTTAAATATCATGTAATTTTGAATGGAGGAGGAGAAGGTACTATGTGAAGTCACATCCAGTTGAAAGTAAAATAGTCAATTTTGGTGGAGCTAGAGATTGCTGAGCCCCCAGTTGATCCCTTTAATGTAAGTAACAAAGTTATTATGTTCTTTAATTAAAATGGTTACTGGAGAATAAAGGGGGAAGATATAATTTCAAAATTTATTAGTAATGCCAGACTTTTTAATATGTTTTTCTGAAATGTACACTCAATACCATATTTGTCTATTTAATTTCTCTGGAGTATTTTAGATGTGTTGGTTTTTTAATCCAAATGCTTAGGTTTATTTGGTTTAATAAGCACCTTAATATAAGGGACTGTTTCACTTTGTATTTACATGGTCATTTGAATAAATGTTTATTAAACTAAAGTATATAAGAAAATGACTCAGAGAGACTCAGATGATATTTGGTTCACTGTGTTTTTTGCAACTAGGAAATACTTTCCAAATGGATAGTTTATATTTACATAGTACTTTAAGCCTGGCAATGCATTTCTCCCAACTCCTGAGGTAGTATAAGTATAATCTCCATTTTACAGATAAAGAAACTGAGGCTCTGAGAAGTAAAGGATTTTCCTAGGATCATACAACAAAGCAAATGTCTAAATGGGAATTTAACTCCAATTTCCTGATTCTAAGTGCCTATCCCAAACTGCCAGGTTTTTAATGAAATTTTACTTACAACAAGTTCAAGTAATTAATTTTTTCTTATTCCTCATAAGTGATAAATTTCCAGAAAAGGGGAAAAAAGGAAACATGATTTGTGATTAGAAAATTAATTTTTAAATCATACTTACCATAAAAGCTAGCTTTTCTAAATGGATCTTGAAGTCAATTTGTCCAAACTTCTCATTTTACAGATAAGGAAATTGACCTCCTCATAGGTGACACACCCAGCTAGTTAACAGAACTAAGACTAGAACCCATGATTCCTGAGTTCAAATCCAAGGCTTGCCATTTTTCCACACTGACTGCCACTCCAAGCTGTCTTAATTAAACATGTGATAATCTATTATGATGAACTGAAATGATATTTTCCAGTAAGTGGATATATTAAGATTGTCAAAGTCATTTGAAGACTGCTGGGAGATAAATTTGATTCAGAGGTTGGTATCTTAGAAAGAAAGGTGTTCCAGAATCAGGAGGTTAGGAATCAAGTATTAGCCCTGCCACTGAGAAGCTAGGCAAAACTGCCCTTATTTCCCTCATCAATATATTAATGAAGAGGGTGGAACTAAATGATTTGAGTTTCCTTACAGCCCTAAGAATTGATCATCTGTTGAACTGTTCTATGATTTAGCATTTCAATTTTAAATGAAAATTAGTGTCACTCTTAAGCATTATATAGTATGCTTACAAAGAAAGAGTCAGTATAATACTGGGAAAGAGCACAAATTTTTGGAAGAAAATGATGTGCATTAAAATCCTACATCTAATCTTAACTGTGTATGTGAATTTGAGAAGTGATACTCTCCCTGGGACTCAGATTGTTCATTTGTAAATTGAGGAAGTTGGATTACACTGTCTAGAGGGTTTCTTTCAGCTCTACATCTACGATGGCCTTTATATTCCTTATAACTGGTATGTTCCTTGAGAGATAAAAAATAAATGGGTATTTTTAATAATTAGAAGATTGTAAGACAATGCAAACACTGAAAAGACAAGCTGAAGTTTGAGTCAATTTGCAATGCTGAGTTCATAACAGTCTTGAAGAAAATAGGACTAAAAGTCTATATGATCCTTTATAACTATATAAATGTAACTTCTTTGCATTTATAGTAATATATTATACATTATATTATTAGTACATTTGATTATATATGTATTATGTAAAAATATTAATCATATAATATATTAATCATAATTTTGATAATTAGTAATAATGCTATTCAGTCTATTTACACATACATTAATATACAAAAATATAAACTGCCTAATTCAGGTGGGAGTCAAAAAAAAGTTCATATTCTAATTATGACTTTTGTGAGCTCAGTCAGACAGGTTCCATCACTTTTTGGAGTTGAGATTTCCTCATCTGTAAAAAAGGAGGAGTCTGCTCTAATTGGGCTTTAATGTCACCCCATTTTCTTAAAAAATAGAAGAACCACACTAACTTCTTCAACAGTCTTTTGCCAGAGTGTTAGAGATAAAGATACAGATATCTATGCACATCTATCTACCTCCCTATTTAGGCAACTATGTACCTATGTATCTATCATTTATTTATCTACATCTATCTATCATCTGTCTATTAATCTATCAATCAATTATCTATCCATGTGTCGTCTATCTGTCATCTATCATCTATCAATCTATCTATTATCTGTCTATTAATCTATTAATCATCCAGTATCTATTTATCTGTCCATTTTTATATAAGTCACTTTGATAAAACTTCCTCTAAAGTTTTTTTTTTAATGCTGTTGATTACCATTGTGCTGAGTTGCATTGTCACCAATTGTGAGAAGTCCCACTTCCAAAGTGAACAGTTACCCAGAGTGAGCAGCAGCAGGCTGGGCAGCAGCCTGGGGATCAGCAGCCTGGGGATCAGCAGCCATCCCCCTACTTCCCCCTCCACCTCCCCATCTCCCCACCTCTCCAGTCTCCACCTCTAACGCAGCACTCTTGGCAGGACTATGTCTCCGTTTATAGAACTCTGTTCAAGAACACAGTAACAAAACTGGCTTTTCGGCTGTATCTGCCAACTTTGGGACGGTTAAAAAAAATAAAATAAAAAGTGAAACAAGCAACTGCCAGTCCGTATTGGGAAAGAATTCCTGGGTGGCTCTCAAGGGAAAAGTTCTCCAAGGTGATTTTCCTAGGATAAATCTGTTGAGATACTGGAACAGTGGAGCTGCACCCAAAACAGGGGTCCTATTTTCTTGGGTTTCATAAAAGTTTCTATTCCTTTTCATCTCTTCCAGTTGCTCATCTTTTCCTAATTAAGGAAGACTTTCTGAGAGAGTCTCCATCAATCACCATGGGGAATGAGAACAGCACCTCTGAGAATCAGGTGGGTATTGTGAAACTGCCTTACTCTTCTTCCTCCTCCTTCCCTATCTTCATGCTTATTCTCTGTTGAAGTTTACTTTTTCTGCCTGGAAATGTCATTGCCATCATCATCATCATCATCATCATCCTCCTCCTCCTCATCCTCATCCTCATCCTCCTCATCCTCATCCTCATCCTCATCATCATCATGACGCTAGCAGGTTGAAGGAGCAAAAGCACCATGAGTATTATGCTGAAAAACAGGCACCTGCCTCCACTTTTATCTTTTCCAAGATTCTATTTTAATTAGGTATAACCTCTTTTTCTGGACAGTGGGAAACATTTTCATTCTGTTATGTGTATGCCACCTTCTCCTTTGTGAAATAGATTTCAAAAATTCTTTCTGGACTCTGTAATAAATGGCCACATAGCTCCATTAGTTAGGTAGTTAAAATAGAAACTTTCCTCTCTGCCCCAGAAAAGTTTTGGCTGGTGGAAGGTTAAAAAAAGGAAACAAATCTATATTACTCGGAGTTGTTAAGAAATGTGAAACAGATTGTCTTCATGATAAAGTTTCAATAGCTTTTCAAAGCTAAAATCCTCCCAAAACTGAAGGTTGGATTTCAGCTGCTTAATCATGCACACAGATGTAATATTTCTCATCCATTGAGTTTTTATATCACTAAAAATATTGAATTCTGGTAATATTAATCAAATGTCTTGGCACACTCTCATTTAGTTAATTATTATAGCAAGCTCATGATGCAGATTTAGAATGTAATGGTATTGGGTTTCTCAGATGAAAAAATTAGTTCTAGGAAGCTGGTTTTCCATCTAGCTTTCTGCTGTGTTTGTCTCCATCTGAGGCAGGCTTTCTTAAGAGGAATCCTGCCTTGGTAACTTCAGTCAGACCTTGGAATTTTGACTACTTGAGGTATAGTTTGGGAAACGGTGGAATACTTTGGAATAAGGATCTCAAAGACAAAAAGAGTAGTGTGCTTGGGACTGATCAGAGTGATACAATTCAGGTCTTTGGACAAGTACAAGTGTGAGACAGGCAGTTCAAAAGGTTTCAAATAAATTTTTTAAAGACAAATTCATTTTTACTTGCTGAAGGAGTACAACTGCAGTTAATATTCTATGAATTTCAGCACCTTGTTATGGAAGTTGTATTTTATGCAGCTCTTTCCCCTTTCTTTGAACAAATTAAGAAGTCTTTGTGAAGGGACACAAAGATTTAGATAATAGTAGTACAAACAGGTGAGAGCCATAAACTTCAAAAAAATATGAAATTTGAGTTTTTGAGACTATTAACATAAAAACTTTCTTGGTCTCTCAGATTTTTGTTGAATTTTTACTAAGATAAATATTCTCTGAGAGAATTAAATTTTCAATGTATCTGTGATTTTTTCCCTCCTATCACATTTGCCCCATGGCAATTCCTTTTCTTCTCTACCTCCTGGCTTCCTTCAAGACTTTTCTCAAATTTCACTTTTTCAGATTGTTCCTAGGGTCTACTGACTGTGAGTTATTGTAGGTGGGGCCTACAATATGGGGAAGGGAGGAAAGCAAGAGGATCCCATGTGGTTTCAATAACTGGGGTATTCAAAGAGGCATCTTAATACTTTCTTTTTCCTTTTAATTACATCTTGGCAATCATTTAAACTTAATTTTACCTGGCAAAAAACTTGGGGGAGGATGGCTCACCTTGATATAATTTATTTTGGCTCCTCTATTGCTGTAGGGAATATCTTGGACCTTATCTCTTTAGCATTGCTGCTGCCAACAGGTAGGTCAACTCATGTGCAACTCACTATAACCATTTCCCTATATTTACTTTCAGTCAGAGGAGGCTGGTTCAAATAACATCATTCTGCTGACACCAAACTCGGGTGTACCACAGGTACTGAAAAACATGATTGATATGCATGGCTTGCATTTCAACCACTGAAAGCATTTGTGGATGCTTTCCAACTTTGTATTTGGCATTCCTGTTTTGGAGCCTTTTTTTGTCTGCCCCCCTCCTTGCTCACCCCAGCAAGTTGTGGAGCATAATCTAAATTTGCTTTCTTTTAAAACTGTGGCTATAAAATAAGTTTTTTTTCAAATCTAAGAATATAGAGATTAATATCTATAGGGAATTGGAGAAGGTCTAAGTTTTTGATAATAAAAGAAATACTGGATGTTACATCTCTTTTACTTGATAACTCTTTTGCTAGATCTTCTGAGTTAAGTTTTGGGTTTTAGTTCAAGGCAACAACATTACTCTCAATTGGATAAACTAAATATGACAAAAAAGACTGGCATTTCAAATCAGTGGCAATGTTCTTATGTAGTTATAAAGGACAGAAGTCATACTGCTTTGCTTTGTATAATAGTCATTTGGGGAACTTTGAAGATAAAAAATGATGAGCCAAAACCTTGCATCAATTCTATCATTTTTATGGATTATTGATTTTTAAGTACTGATTGTGAATTACCATAATTGAATAAATTAATTACATGGTAAATTAGCCCTTTAATAAACTAAGGAGTCTCTCATTGACCTTTCCATGCTACCTTGATGAAGTGTTCCATGATTTCAAAAATTAAAAAGAGCCACAGTAATTCAGACTTTTTGGAAGCTCAGCTGCTCTGTCTGATGCTGCCTTTCATGACCATCCTTGCCACCATTTTAAAGCAAGTAGTCTGTACCTTTTGATGATGTTTGTAAAATATGAATAGGTTCAGGGTAGCTAGGTGGCACAGTGGATAGAGAACCAGCTCTGGAGTCAAGAGGACCTGAGTTCAAATTCAACCTCAAACACTTAATAACTACCTAGCTGTGCAACCTTGGACAAGTCACTTACCCCTATTGCCTTGCAAAAACAAAAACAAAACACACAAAAATGTATAGGTTCAAAATAAAATGCCCTTAGGACAAGTTTGCCTTTTTTAAAAATACTTTCACTCTGTCAAGACCTAGCTACTTTGGGATAAGGTGAAAATTTTCCTTTCACCTTTCACCATGTTTCTGTTGGTTAGTGATGGGTCAAGAAGATTATCCTGAAACTTCACTCTAAACATATTGTAGGAAAGGGGGAAACTGGGAATTTTTGATCTGAATGCTTATAATTATGTTCAAATATCTTCTCCTTTGAACTTGGATATATTGTGTTTGTACTACAACCAAAAAAAGAAGATTGAACATTATTAACTACACATTAATTCCTTAATTATAGTGTTATAGTGTTTAGAAAAGCAGTTCCTAACCACAGTTTGTGTATTTATTTTTAGACATTTTTGATAATAGTATTTCAATACAATTGGTTTCCTTTATAATCCTATGAATTTTATAGTATGAATTGTAATACATTCTGGGAAAGGGTCCATAGGCTTCACCAGATAGGGCCCCTTTTCTCTCTCTCTCTCTCTCTCTCTCTCTCTCTCTCTCTCTCTCTCTCTCACACACACACACACACACACACACACACACACACACACACACACACACACACACACAGAGTTCCCAGGGTTTTAGAGTTTAATGTAAGGTTGATGCTATCTCCAAGTTCAGTTAATTAAATTTAGTAGATCTTTATCAGATATAACAATGTGCTAGGTATTAGGAAGAGACAACATTTAAATAAGACATAGTCTTTGTTTTCATAGTAGACACATATACAGATAATCATAATAAGACAGAAAAACACCTTGTATGACAAATCATTGGAAGATAAAAATGACTCTAAGTCCTATTCTCAGCTTTCAGGTGTTATAATGATCTCATTTATTTTTTATTTTTATTTGATTTATTATTGTGAAGTTTTTTCTAATTGTGTCTAACTCTTTGTGACCCCATTTGGGATTTTCTTGGCAAAGATTTGCCTTTTCCTTCTTCACCTCATGTTATAGATGAGGAAACTGAAGCAAACAGGATGAAGTGATTTGCCCAGGGTCACACAGCTACTAATTACCTGAGGTTGGATTGAAACTCAGAAGGGGAATCTTCCTAACACGAGGCCTGGTGCTCTATCCATCTAGGGCTCAGGTGACTGAAAAACAGAGTTTAGGTTTAGTATGGGGAATTAAGAAAGATTGGAAGAGAAGAACTATGACTTTCTAAGGGAAAGAGCTAGATGAAGGACCCATTGATTAGAAGGAGAATTTTTTTAAAAAATGTACCTGGAAGAGATAATTTGATGCTTTGAAGATGGGCCAAGCTAAATGAGTCGTGTGAGATTGTGTAGTTAAAATTACCTTAACTTTATGTAGTCTAGACACTAAGATTTCCTTATGTTATAGTAAAGCTTGGTTACAAGCTTGAATTAATTCTGAGGGATAATTAGGGAAGCTAAGGTACCCCTCAAGAAAGAAAAAGAGAAAAAACTTTTCTTTGAGTTCCCAAAGTGAAAACTTGCCTAATGCTACTGATAGCAGGAAAGAACGAGGCATCATATCTGATTCTAAGGACATCCTGTGAGATTTCCTGACAGGAGTCTACATGGGTAGATATTTATTTGGGAGCAATATAGGGTCAACTTTCAGAAGGATTTTAAAGCCAGACAATAAAAATTTGGACTTTATGCTAGAGGTAGTAAGTATCCATTATGTTTTTTTAAGCAAGAAGTAATATGAAGAAAAATATTATAGGAAGATTATTTTGACCATATTATCTAGAATATTAGAGAAATAGTACCTCAGATTAGGAATCTGATAGCCCCACTATACTCTACCCTGGTGAAATCAAATCTATGATATTGTATTCACTTATATCCACCACAATTCCAGGTCATTGATCAATTGGACAGTGTGCAGAAGGGGGCAATAAGGATAACTGAAAATTATGCCACATGAAGGTCAAGAGATTATTAATCTAGCAAACAGACCTAGAGCAAAGGACATGATGGCTGTCTTCAAGTATTTGAAGGGCTGTCAAATGGAAGAAGAGGAAAGACTGAATAGAAGCTTAAAGAAATAAGATTTAGGATTGAAGAAAGGAAAATCTTACTAAGCACTAGAGATATCCTAAAGTAGAATGGGCCACCATAAGCAAGCTTTCTGACTAGAGGTCTTTAAGTACATGTTGGATGACCATTTGGTGGAGGCCATTGCAGATCAGATTATAGGAATTCTGATAAATCTTTCAAACTTAAAGATTTTTCAATCTTTTAATTTTCCAAAATTTCTTTGGGCAACCAAATTTGCTCTCTAATTGTCCTTCCTGTGATTGGTATCAAATGCTTTAATAAAAGCTATTTAAAAGAGAATAGAAGGTCTACAATGTTCCCATTGCCTGTTGTTTTACATTGTGACTGAAATCCTTATAGTGACCCAGATTCATCCTAGAGGAGTTAGGTGATGCAGAGGATAAAGCACCAGGCCTGAAGTCAATAGGATCTGAATTCTAATGTGATCTAAGATATTTGATATTACTAGCTATGTGACCTTGGGTAAGTCACTTAACCCTTATTGCCTCGCATCAAGGGCCATCTCCAGTTATCCTGATTCATATCTGGTCACTGGACCCAGATGACTCCAGAGGAGAACATTTCTATATTAGTCATGCTATTGAAGAAGAGTCATAATGAAAGGGAAAAACCATGAGAAGGAAAAACCTTTTAAAAAAATTTAACAGTGAAGATAGTAAACTTTTATCTGCATTCAGACTCCGTAGATCTTTCTCTGAATGTGGATGGCATTTTCCATTGCAGGTCTTTTAGAATTGTCTTTCATCACTGAGAAGAGCTAAGTCCATCATAGCTGATCATTTCATAATGTTGCTGTTAAAGTGTACAATATCCTCCTAGTTCTGCCCACTTCACTCAGCATCAATTCATGTGAGATATTCTAGGTTTTTCTCATCATTTCTTACAGAATAATAATATTCAATTACATTCATATAGCACAAATTGTTCAGCTATTTTCCAGTTGATGGACATTCCCTCAATTTCCAATTCTTTGCCATCACAAAAAAGAACTACTTTGAATAATCTTGTTCACATATATGGATCTTTTTTCCCCCCTTTTTTGTGATCCTTTTGGGATACAAACCTAGTAGTTGTATTGCTGCATCAAAGGCCATGGATAGGTTTCATGCCCTTTGGACATAATTCCAGACTACTCTCCAGAAAGGTTGAATCAGTTCACATCTCCACCAACAGTACATTAGTGTCTCAGTTTTCCCACATCCCCTTCAAGATTTGTCATTTCCCGTTTCCTGAGATATTAGCCAATTTGATAGGCATGAAGTGGTACCTCAGAGTTGTTCTAATTTGCATTTCTCTAATTAATAGTGACAGCATTTTTATATAACTATAGATAGTTTTATTTTTTATCTGAATGCTGTTTATTCATATCCTTTGACCATTTATCAATCAGAAACCCCCTCAGTTTTTGCAAATGAGTTCCTTTCCCTCACTTTTCTAATTCTTTTTATTTCTTGTATCATTCAGCCACCCAGATGACAATGCAACTTTGGAGTCATTTTTGACTCTCTCTCTCTCTCTCTCTCTCTCTCTCTCTCTCTCTCTCTCTCTCTCTCTCTCTCTCTCTGTATTCTATCAGTCACCAAGTCTTGTTGATTGAATTTCCACAGTGTTTCTTCTCTCCACTCATGTGGGCCATCTTATCACCATTTCTTCCAGATTACTAAAGTGGTCTCCTAATTGTTTTCCCCATTTCAAATCTAATCCCCTTTCTAATTCTTCTTCCAGATAGCTGGCAAAATGATTTTCTGATGTTTAGATCCAATTATGTCATTCCCTTGCTCAAGAATAGCTAGTGACTTCCTGTTGTCTCTAAGATAAATCACATATTTCCTCTCACCACCCCTTTGGCATTTATAACCCCTCAAAGTTTTCAGGATTATTGCACATCACTCTTTCGTAGCACTTTATATTCCAGTCAAACTAACTTTTTTGCTGTTTCTTAGACAAGACATAGGATTTTCCCTATAATAAGAGTGATCTCTCTATTCATTCCTGCCTCTTAGGATCCCTATCTCCCTTCAAGTTTCAAGTCAAATAATTCACTTCAAGTAAGACCTTTCCTTATTTCTACAGGTGTTTTCCTAGCAAATGTCTTTACATTTACTTATCTCCTAATAGAATGTAAGTTTCTTGAGGCAGGGGCTGTCTCATTTTTGTATCTTCAGCTCCTATCCTCTGTGTACCTGATACACAGAGCATATGGAATACATGAATTGACTTGCCCAGGGTTATGCAGGAAGAAACTAGGATTTGAATGGGGTTAAGTGGCTTGCCCAAGGCCACACATTTAGGTAATTAATATGTCTGAGGTCGGATTTGAACTCAGGTACTCCTGACTCCAGGGTTGGTGCGCTATCCACTGTGCCACCTAGCCACCCCACTGTGACTTTCTAATCTCAGAAAAAGTGGAAAAATCTGAGTATGAATTCAGAGGTTCCTATATGCTTCTCAATGCCTAATCACAACACTTGGAAGCAATTTGACAAAGTCTCCCCATCAATCACTTCACAGCTTGTCTTTTTATATAGCTTTCCATGTTGGGGATTATCCTCTTCTCATGAAGCTGACATAGAAGAGGCAATAACTACCTCTGATGCAATGTCATAGTTCAGGACCAGGGCCTATGAAAACCATCTCCCAACCATTGATTCTTGATATGCTATCATTTAAGATTTGTCCCTGTAATTTTAAGGTTTTATTGCCTTTAAAATACAATTGCCTCAAAATGCTTTCAGCTTTTATTAGTCATAATTAGTCATAATGACACAGATTTTGAAGAACTAGTCCAACCCCCTTATTTTACAGATGATAAATAGATAAAGTATTCATTAAGCTTTTACTATGGGTCAGATGCTGTGCTAAGTGTTATGGATACAAATACAAGAAGGCTAAGAGCTTATATTCTCATAGGGGAAGAAACACAGAAATGGATGGGAAAGGATTTGGATTATCCATAGTGACTTGGTTTAAAAATGGTGGCCAGAAAATGACTTGAAAACCTGCTTCTGGGGAGAATGAGCCATAGATCCTTTCAAGGGCAGAGTTCTTGGTGAGAAAACCATTATCCAAAGAAGTAATTGTCATACATACCTTTGTGTGGATTTCTGCTCTAGCCTTGGTTCTTCATCCCTCTGGATGAAGTGAAAAGATTTCGAGATTATTGGGTTCCTTGAATTGGAAGATATATACCAAGAGAAGAGAAAACAAAAAGGTCCTTGGAAGTCTTTGTTTTTTTGGTTTTTGCAAGGCAAATGGGGTTAAGTGGCTTGCCAAAGGCCACACAGCTAGGTAATTATTAAGTTTCTGAGACTGGATTTGAAGCCAGGTACTCCTGACTCCAAGGCCAGTGCTTTATCCACTACACCACCTAGCCGCCCTCCTTGGAAGTCTTAACAGCAAGCAATCTATTTCTCAGTTTTCAAGTGGCCCCAGTGGCTAATATAAACACCAGAAAATGTAATTTCTGATGGGAGGTAGTAATTAGATCTAAATGGCGAGACCATAGTGACAATACTATTACAAATGATTACCTCTACATTCTTTAAAACCTTTCTCTTTAATATCTTTTAATTTGTAGCAGCAAATATCACATGTTGTAACTGTCACCTGATAAATATCAATCTCCAAAAGTTAAGAAATTAAGAAGAACTGGCTTCAGTGCCAGTTGTCTGTGACCATGTTAAGTGGTCACAACTTCCAATGCCTCAGGTACCATTTTAAGGTCATTTCTTCAGAGGTGATTTCCTGCCCTGACCTAAGTCCTAGTCTATGAAAAAAATAAAATAATTTTTGTAATAACTCATCCTGGTCTATGAAACAAATAAAACAAATTTTGTAATAACTCAAAGATAGTGAAGTCCCTATTTATACAAACCCCAATGGGGGTGATACACCTAAATCTAGACTTTTCAATAACACAGGGATATTTAGAGGGAATAGAAAGTTGTAGGTAATGGTTTTGCAGTTTTAATGTGCCATATTTTTTGTTATACTATCTTATGAAAATGCTTGATTTATTCCATAACCTAAAGAAGTATAATACCTATGACCTCACAATTCCTTTGACTTAGCTGTTTTTATCTTTGGTCCTGACCTACAATTTCATCAGCATATGATTCTCCCACCATTGTTACAGGTTTGGATTGGCAAAATTAAGTAATTTTTTGTTATTGTTGTAGAGTGTTATCTAGGGTGTGGAGAAGAAGGCTTCTTGCCCAACATTAATCTCACCACTAGTATGTGTCAGAGACAAGGATAATAGCTCTGAAATTAGCCTTCTCTGGGCAGTCCTATACTCCTCTCTGGCAAACGAAGTTTATATGTTCTTTGGAAAAATAGCATATTTTCATAGGCTAGTCTAGAAATGATCTCTGATGGCCTGGGGTGAAAGAGACAGAGCCTCCCTTCAAATGGCAGGGAACTTTCTGAATTTCAAAGCACTTATAACACAAATTTCCAGAACTCACATGCCTGGCTTTTGTTTGTGTTTTCATTTAGAATTGTTTTATTGATTTAGTTAGAGTTGCCAGCTGTGGCTGATTCTGTTTAATGATATGACTCAACTATTCAACTGCAAACCCTGGCTGCCTTGGTAAAAATTATTTGTTGCATGCGGGGACCTGATTGTTACCCCAATTTCTCTCCAGACAGCTAATCCAGGACTAAGAAGTGGGATGGCCCCAGAAAGCCAAGTGTGATTTAGGATGTCAAAATGACCCCCAAGAAATTCTAAGCTTGCTGTGATGATGTTCAGGTTATTTCTTTTCTCTGGGTTTCAGGAGAGATACCAAAGCAATGATTAATTGATCCTAGGATCCTTCACTAGGTCTCAGTTTCCTTATTTTTAAATTAAAATTTTGAATTAGATGACCTTCGAGGCTTTTTTTAAACTCTAAATTTAAGTTCTAACAATGTCCTGCTGCTCTTTCTGTTATTGTGGGAAAGTTCAGGAAAATATATAACTTCTAATATTCCTTCAGGTTCCAAAACTATGATTTAACAATGTTAAGTAATTTGCTTCTGCCTTTTTTTCCCTCCAGAAAGTAAAGAGAAAGCAGAAAGACAGTAGCAGTGAGGGTGGGGGGGATCTTTCAAATTTCTTGCTTCTCTTTGCAGTAAAGTGCTATTTATTTGTGTGGAAGAGGATTTTGAGTGAAGAAAGATAGTTTATCAAAATAGCTTATATTTGAGATAAAGAGATGTTGTTAGGAAATCTCAAAATATTGGCATGTGTAGTGACTCTCCTGGAAAAAGTGTGGAGGAGGTTGGCATAGAGAAAGGAGGACTTCTCCTAAGCTACCTTTCTCTAGTTTTATTTATAGGAGATATTGCAACATAACTTGAACTTGTGATGAAATGTCATCAATTTGAACCTGCAGGTTAGGAGCCTGAAGAAATCAGGGTGGGCATTTATTCAACAAACACTTATAAAAGATCCATTATATAAGTAAAGCAACATTTAAAAAAAAACAAAAAGTGAGTGTAGGCTAAAGCCTGCTTATGGGCAAATTGAAAATTACTAACATTTGTAGTTAAATGGCACAGAACTGCTTCTGTCCAATTTCTCTAGAAGGGCACTGTGCCCTTCTGGTTCATTGGGGAAGTGCTTCAGGTGGGAAGTTGTGGGAGGGCAGAAGGTAGGGAGATCTAGATTCAAATTTCTCCATGATCTGCCACCAACATGGCCTTGGGCAAATCTACTCATTATTCTAGTGACTTTGGATAAATCACTTCACTTCTCTGGTCTCCATTTCCTTTTGTGTAAAATGAAAAGATTGGTCAAGATGCTTTTCAAGTCCTTCCAGCTCAAAAATTTATGGTTTATTTTTGCATGCTAACCACCTGGCATTCATTAGGTATTTAATAAATGCTTGCTGCTGCAAGCCGTGATCTGTTTGTTAAGCCGGCTAAATTAATCCTAGGACCTTTCAATGGATCTCAGTTTCCTTATTTTTAAATTAAGAGTTTGAACTAGATGATCTCCAAAGTTTTTTCCAACTCTAAATCTCAGTTCTTTGCAATGTCCTTTTGCTCTTTCTGTTTCTTTGGGAAAATTCAGCAAAGTATATGTAGAGACAGAAACAAATCTCCCTATAAGATTGAACAAAATGAGAAATTTTAAGGTAGACCTATTTTCCTTCATTGTGGCAAACTAGTTAATGGAGAAAGATGTCAACTGAAACTGGAACTTGGGAGGGTTGGGAGAGGATTTTGACAAGCCCAGGAGACGTTTCTGGGACTTCCTTTTGCCCCCCCTGCCCCCCATGATGTGGTGGCTTCTTTTCTGAGTTCTCTGTGGGGGTTTGCCTCCCAGCCCTCACAATGGTGTTCAGCCTGCCCCTGCCCCTTCAACTCAAATTCAGTCTCCTATGAGGGAGGAGATGCAGTGTGTGAAACCAACTTAAATCTGGAGAGAACTTAATTCTCAAAGATCCTTAATATTGTGGATTGCCGCATCTTGTAACCTTCAAAAATGATGACTTATGAGAGTCTGGCTCTTAATTAAATGCACCTAAAACTTATCCAAGGCAAGACACAGATCTAGGAAGAGAGACCTATTTTATGCAACAATGATTTCAATAATAGTTGGCAGAGCACTTTAAAAGGCTCGAAAACTCTCTTTCTCTTGGCAACTCATTGAGGTAGCTAGGGAACTGTCATTCTCATTTTTTTTCCCAGAAGAGGAAAGGAGGGGCAGTTAGGTGGCACAGGGGACTGGCCCTGGAGTCAGGAGGAAGTGAGTTCAAATTCAGCCTCAGACACTTATTAATTACCTAGCTGTGTGACCTTGGGCAAGTCACTTAACCCCATTGCTTTGCAAAAACCAAAAAGAAAAAAAAAAGAATAAGTGTGACTTTGCCCAGCTAGTAAATGTCCAGACATCACTGGAATTTGGGGTCCTAGCACCCCTTTTAACTTTAATAAAACAGTGTCTAAGAGGGGAAGGATGGAGAAGAGAGATTCCTTCTGATTCTGAGAGTCATAGTCACATTGGAATGAGATTTTGGATGAGATTTTGTTTTGCTTTGTTTTTTTTCTCCTTTGCCAAACACATTTATTGTTTGCAAGCCTTTGAACTCCATAAGAATATGAACTTATAACTGAGACTTGTTTGTGCATGTAGTTCAACAATACAAATAATTTATAAAATAGGCTTGCTTTGTTTGGATGCACTCTCTTGTCTCTCAGACAACCACAGGGAGAAAGAGTCACACCAGTAATGAGGCAATTATTTGAATTAATAATATTTTTATTGAGGTAGATGACTTCTGGGAAGGAAGGCAGGTATAGGGAATTATTGTATAGGGAGTCATGTGAATATGGACTTGGAGTCAGGGAGACCTGAGTTGAAATGTGAGCTCAGATATTAGTTACTTAATTTAATCTTTGCCTTAGTTTCCTTATCTATAAAATGAGGATAATGACAACATCTGCCCTCTCAGGGTTCTTATGAGAATAAAATGATACAATATTTGTAAAGTGCTTTGCATACCTTAAAGTACTATTACATAAGAATTATTTCATTATTAATGAAAAGAGAAAGAGAAGGAAGACGAAGTCAGATAGCCTTAAGTCATACATAAAATCAATTTCACTACACTAACTCCTTTTGATTTTTGTGCCAATTATTGTCCTTCTTAGGAAAGACTCCCATATTGCAATGACTGTGAGTAACCTTAAGTGTTCAGTTAGGAAGGGCCACATCAGTTAAAGGAATGGTTTGAAATTAGATTTGCTTGTTTCTAAAGAGATAGGTGATTTCCTTATAAAGGACAAGAGTAACTTATCTGTAGTAAATGAGTAGAAGACTTTTTCTCTTTTTAATAACAGTAGTATAGGATAATAATTAAAAAGTCCAACTTGGAGTGAGAAAGACCTTAACTTTTGGGATATACTGTCTGTTGACCCTGGGGCAAATCTCTTACCCTCTCTGTGCATAAGGTTAGATATGTCAAACATGCTATCCAGACCCTCTAGAGTTAGAACCAGATTAAAATGTTACTGAGAAAATAACAAAATAAATAAAAATACAAAAAAACCCATAGATAACATCAAAACTGTCAAGGATCTATACACACACACACACACACACACACACACATATATACATATATAGGCACCATTATTATATGAGTGTGTTACCATTGTTCTAGTATACTGGGTTTGGATTAAGAAGATTCAAATTCATGAGTTCAAATTTGGCCTCAGATGTTTATTAGTTGTGTGACATGGACAAGACCCTTCACCCTGTTTGCCTCAGTTTCCTCATCTGCCAAAAAGAGCTGAAGAAGGAAATAACAAATCACTCTAGTATCTTTGCCAGGAAAACCCCATACAAGAGTTGAATAACTGAACCACAACGAATATATATACAGAGAAGTTCTATATAAGGCTGTTATCAAGTTTTGTTACTTTCAGATGTGGGTGTCCTCCCAAATTCCAAGTTTTGACCTTTTTCCTTTTTGAGATTTAGTTCTGATGATCAGATCTATCGATAGGATAGTGAGGAAGGATGACCATCTGGGGATGTCTAATGTTCCAGTCTGACTAATGCTTTCAAATGCTTCCTTTCCCCACCCCCCACCCCATCTCTGGTTGTAACCAGCTGCTCCAAGATTCACATCCTTACCAGTGTATTCATTGTTTGTTAAGCTGTTTTGCCCTCTTCTCCATGTTAGACACTGATTCCCAATTGTTCGTCTTTCAGAGAAATTTGAGATTTAAAGCTTTAGAAATTTTCTCTTTATTTGACTCAAACATGCCTATGGGGGACAGAGAATACTGTCCTAAGGGGATAGCGGATATACAAAGGTTAAAATAAAGATACAATCTCTGTCTTCCTGGAGCTCAGTCTAATCATTATTCATATCACAATAATACACAATGGTGAATACAAGTAAACTGAGTCCTAGAGATACTCAACATTATGTAGCAATTGACTTAAATACAGAAAATCCATTTCACTAAGCTAACTCCTCTTGATTTTTGTGCCAATTATTGTCCCTCTCTGGACTTCTCTCAGGACCGAATCTTATATTGCAATGACTATGAACAGCCGTAAATGTACAGTTAGGAAGGGTCAAGTTAGCTAATGGAATGGTTGGACCAGGATTTGGAGCAAACACTAGTCCAGTATTCTTGATTTTTCTGGGCTTTGAGCCCAGAACTTGAAAATGGAGGTTAGACAGGGTTAATGTGCAAGTGTGATACTATAGAGTAAGAAAGAACATTCCTTGGGTCAGCTAGGAGAGCTGGGCACTCGCTCCCTTTGGGTCAGGAAGGACTAGCCTCCCCGGAGCTATTCCTCAACCGTATTGTGTTTTTGTTCTGAACCTACCCTGTTGGTCCTTCTCCTTGATCATCAGGTCATAAGTTATACACACATGGGACATTCTCCTTGACGAGAATGATGGGTTGCCTGACGCCTCTAACATTTAACATGTGTTCACCCTCCATATTTGGTCAGCTTGGCAGTTGTTTCTGAAATCTGATCCCTGAAGCCATGGGGATGACCCTCTGGTCCACTTCCCAGCATTCACCTGCACCCACATTTTTCCCTATAGAAGATCCTTAAGGGTCTTCCCTTCACTAAGAGTGAACGCATTGGATTCGAACATTCAGGTTGTCATAATCACCAGGAAGCTGTGGTGTCTATTGCAGAGAGCTACAGGGAAGGAAAAAATTTGAAAGGTAAATATCAATGGGATCTCTGGGGAATTGGGGTGAATTTCTTAAAAACTGTTTTCAACTTCAGACCGGATTCTGGGTCATTCTAAATTACTCCTCTTAAAAAGGCTGCATGTTTTAATCATACAGGACAGACAGAAGAAAATTATTTGTAGAAGCAACTTGAGACGAAGTTTGGGATTTTGATTTCTTGTTTTTGGTTTCTCTATTTTTAGTCCTATTTTTAAGGGTAAATGATAACTACATAAATGTCCATTTTAAATGATGCCTGGTTCCTGTTGAAACATCTGACCTCTTGGAATCTTGTAACTTAATACATGCAGCCACATCGCTCAGTGTTGTTGCTAGGAGGTCAAACCTAGGATGGGAGATTCAATGGGAGTTGTAGAAATTATGGAAGCAGGGAACTCAAATATCTAAATATTTTTTTTTCAAGATTCACAGAAGAGGCTACCTCATTAAACTAGAATATTATAAGTTGTTCTTTTCAATTGCTTTTGTACTTGAGTGGCCATAAATGTGCTTTTTTAAAAGAGAACAAAAATGAAGATTTTTTTTCAGATCTGACTTCTAGGAGGGGTAGAGATAATAGGAATTAGAGGAGCAGAATGCCTGTTTTTTCATTTCCCAAATATTAATTTGAGTAGTTCTTCTATTTTCTTTGCCTGAGTAAAATTTGAATTTGGTATGTTTATAAAGGTCTATTTACTTAATATTTATTTTGTTTGCATCTGTCTTAGTTCTTATGGACAATGTCAGAATCACTCCAGGATTGTTTTAAAGGAATCTGGGTTATGGAAAAATGCCGTTTTATTTAATTTTCAGAAAAGCACGTTTTCTTTATTGGTTATGTAAATATTTAAACAAGTGCCAAATCTTTAAAAACTTTGTTGACAGTTGATTTTGCATTTGTCAAAACCCTCAAAGAGTAAATTTTATATAGCCCAGAAATTTGCATCAAGTATTGATTTGAAATTCTAAAAACTCAGTAACCCTGTTTATCAAAAAATGGTTCTTTGTATTTCATTTATCAAATCACCTCAGGAAATTTTAAAATCATGCCATTCACTATTACCCTTTTCTAAGTTGTCTGATGATCTTTATAATTTGATTTGAAGGCAGTTTTATTTGGAGACCCATCAGGGTTTCTTGCTTCATTTTACAGATCAGGAAACTAAGGCATAGCAAGGTTTTGCTGAGACCTGATATTGAATATTATTCTATGGGGCAGCTAGCTGGTGCAGTGGATAGAGCACCAGCTCTGGAGTCAGGAAGACTTGACCTCACTTGACACTTACTAGCTGTATGACCTTGGACAAGTCACTTATCCCCAACTGCCTCACATCTAGCTCATCTTCA
This sequence comes from Macrotis lagotis, assembly GCF_037893015.1. Taxonomy (NCBI): domain Eukaryota; kingdom Metazoa; phylum Chordata; class Mammalia; order Peramelemorphia; family Peramelidae; genus Macrotis; species Macrotis lagotis. The sequence goes on along the minus strand of NC_133661.1, from coordinate 89,661,235 downwards.
GTCATCCTGATTCATATCTGGCCATTGGACCCAGATGACTCCAGAGGAGAAAGTAAGCTGGTGACTTAGTTCAGCCCCCCTCATTCAAATCCAATTCACTTGCTTGTCATATATCCCCTCTCTGACATCATGGTCTTCTTTGAGAACGAAGGACAAATAACAGAAACAACATGTTATCCACTTAGACAACAAATATGCCAGTGAGTCTAACTGTGACCAGTTCATTTTCTTCCAGGTTAGGGTATCTGTTCATCCTCTTGTCATTTCAGCATTTAAATAGAAACGAAGTTCTCCTTATATCCCATGTTGAATAAATTCTCTCATTTTGAATTAATGGAGGTTCTTGAGATGGAGCTAAGTAATGCCATAGTGCATAGAGCACTGGCCCGGAAACTGGAAGAGTCATCTTCTCGAGTTCAAATCTGGTTGCAGACTCTTCCTAGCTGTGTGAACCTGGGCAAGACCCTGTTTGCCTTAGTTCCTTATCTGTAAAATGAGCTAGAGACGGAAATAGTAAATACTCCATTGTCTCTGCCAAGAAAACTCCAAAGAGGATCACAAAGAGTTGGACACAACTGAAATGACAGCAAACCAAAAAACTTGAAATGTTGTGCCCATGTCATTCACTTTGAAATGATATATCCTGTGCATAGTTTGGAAAAAAGATCTGGGTGATCCAGTTATATTATAAATTAAGATTTTATTACAGAAGAGTCCAAAACACTTTCTTTTAAGCCCATGTAGCAGAGGAGAAAGAGCACCAAACTTGTCAGAATACCAGTGTTCAGCTAAGTTAGGGTGGGTCATTTCCTTCTCTTGGTCAGAAAAATAAGCAGGTTGGATTAGCTTCCTCCAAGTCTTTCTAACTCTTAACAGTCTAGGACTTCATATCACCTACACTTTTTAAACTAGAAGTTTCATAATATACCAGGGTATTTCTCTTCCCCTAAATATATCCTTCATCAATGTAGATCCCAGCCCCCTTATTGTCAAGCCAATAAATACTAATTACCCACTATGTGCCAAGCTCTGGTAAACTCACAAATACAAAATACAAATATGAGATAAGAAAAACTGCCTGCCCTCACGTAGCTTATAAAACACAAATGGAAGCAGAAAGGGGTGTAGGAAGTGCAGGAGGAGGTGAAGGTATCTAACATGGAGACCATTTAGAGAAATCATGTGCAATTATTGTACAAGCCCTCCAAGTCAAATATTTGTCTCTAGAGAGGAACTCAAGGGAAGTTCCTGATAGGAAATGTCATTTCTGCACCCAAAATCCTATTGTAAATTCTATGGTACTTCCCAGTCATTTCCTCCTCTCTCTCTGACCCTTCTAGAAACCTCTTCCTCTTACTCAAGCCTCTTCTTTTGTGTATCCCTTACCTGAATGATCTGGGTCATTAGTTCCTTTACATGGCAGAGAAGAATAAAATATCTACTGTGAGGCAAATGGAGATATTCCTGTTTGTTCATTTATCAATCAAATATTTATTAATTGCCTATTACTAGTATTACTAGTATTTATATGTCCTTTTCCTATTGTTGTCATTTGATTCAAACAATAACTCTATGATACAGATACTTTTAACATTCGCATAATACAGATCAGTAAATAGAGGCTTTGTTGTTAGTCATTTCAGTCATGATTCTGGAAAGATAGGACAGGGTTGGATTATGAGGGTCTTTAAAAGCCAAACAGATGAGATTATATCTTATCCTAGAGAAAATAAATCTTTTGTAGATTCACCAAGGAAGACCCCACAAATCAACATGTTCACAAAGAGAACTTTGAGAAAAGCCCTCTCTGTAAATCTGTTTTATGTGTCATTCTTAATGTTTGAGGTGACCTTAAGATTATAGATCTAGAACTGGAAAGGACCTCGAAGATATCCATCATATTTTAGAAATGAGAAAACTGGGTCCCAGGAAGTTTCCTCAAAGTCATGCAGGTAATGAGTGTCAGAAGTAACATTTCAATATAAATTTTCTGACTCTAAAGTCTCTTAGAGAAAATGTAAATATTCTTTTATTGATAATTAAACTAGTAATTTGCCTCATTTGGTTGATCTTCATCAATTTTACAAAAAACATCAGCTAATCTTTGAGTCACAGGGGGCCATTGCTACTGGACAAGCATAGCTCAAGTCACCGATATTCACAGGAGAGAGCACAGAATAAACAGCACTGAATCTTGTGAACCTAGTACCTGGATTCTGGGATTTATATCTAGAAGAGACATTTGCAGTCTTACATATTGGAAACTGAGACCAGAAAAGGATCATACAGTTTAACCAGTGACAGAATATGAGCAGTCTTCTGAGATCCAGTCAAGTATCCTTTCAGTTCAGCAAACATTTAGGGAATATCTAATGTATGCGAGTCTCTTCCAAATCACTGAGGACGATACACAGAACAATCTATGATTTCTACTCTCCTAGAGTTTTGAGTCTAGCAGGCCTGAGAAATGGAGCTTGAGACAAGGAGTGAAAAATGCACTCTTGTCCTATTTTGTATTAAATTGATTTGCAAAAAAACAGTGTCACAGAGAGTTGTTCACAGTAGTCGAGTCAATTCTAGTTGGAGGAATCAGGAGAAAACTTTGTATTAAACCATGCTCTCTACCTCTTTGTGCTTATTTTCTTCCTCTTCCTTTTTCTTTCCTCTTCCTTTCTCTTCCCCACCTCCTCCTCTTTCTCTTCTCCTTGTCCACTTCCTCCTCATCACAATTTTTTGGGGTTTTTTTTTTGCAGGTCAATGGGGATAAGTATTAAGTGTCTGAGGTCAAATTTGAACTCAGATCCTCCTGCTCCAGGGCTGATGCTCTATCCACTTTGGCACCTAGCAGCCCCTTTCATCACAATTTTTAGGACTGAATCAGATTTTATTTAGTCTTTTTTGTGTAAATTGTAGTCGGTGATATTTTTCCCTTAGGATATTTAATGTTGTTTATGTAAGTATCCCTGGAGTAAATTTTAGCTCCAGTGGAGTTCCAAGAGAAAATAGATGTTTTCTTTCATCAAAAAATATGATATAGTCCATTGTGTTTCCCTTTTTGCCTTAGTTGGAAGAAAACTTGATGTCCAAGTTAGTGACAGGCAGTAGTAATTCTAAGGTTCCTGGTAGTATCTACTTCTACTTCCTTGGATGCATTTTGTTTTGTATTTTTTCCAGAAAGTATCTTATCCATACATAAACAATTGTATTTTAATCTGTCAGCTACATGAAAACTTCTTGGAATTAGATAAGCTGTAAATAGTAGGTAAAATAATATATAGAAATTGAGACAATGGGTGTCTCTATGAGGTCATTTTTTTCTATTGGCAAAGACAATAGCAATATGATCTGGTTAATATTGGCTTTCTTTTCCCCTCTGTGCTGTGCTGAATTATGTTCATTGTAAGTTGAAGGAATATGAGAATTGACTTTTTCTATTTTCTTGAACTTCTGACATTCTGACTTCATTCATATTGCTTTTTGCCAAATAAAATAGTTTTGCCAGGAGGAGATTCCCAGGTTGGTCCAATTTCTAGGAATGTAAACAAGTCCCCATGGTTTGCCATATAGTTGAATCTGTGAATATTCTTGTAATTTAGCTTTTGATGGGTGGAGAAAAGTGCCAGATGGTTTTTCCTTTCCATTTTTGGGGCAGTTTTTGAGTCAAATCACACTTCAAGTACTCTATATTTTCTTATATTTCTGTGCTTTCAAATGTGCTGCTTCCTCTGACTTATATGGTTGCTGAGTCTTTTAAGACCAAAGTCAAATGTCACCTATTTTATAAAATCTTTCCCAGTCCTTCTATAAAATGTTTGCACAGATTGGCTTGCAATAGATCTCTCCTTCTTAGTAATCCCTATAACACTTCAGTCCACTGAAGTTCAGTCTCTAATGGCACTTAGGAATGCATTGTGGATATTGGCTTATATGTCTTATCCCCCTACCAGACAGTAAGCCCCTTGAGGACTGCAATCAGATCTTAATCATCTTTATGTTCTCCAAAATGCCTAGGCATACTTTGTGTGTAGTAGGACCTTAACAGAGATATGATTTTTGAATGAATGGAAACCAGGAATGAATTTAGATCTGTAAATATTTCCATATGGCAACATGGTAAAAACCAGCTTCATAAATCAAGTATGAACAGTGCTGAGTTACTGTCTTAGTTGTTATGTGAAAATATGTGTGAAAATAAAAACCAAGTGGGGAAAAATCCATCTCACAGCATCTTCCTCAGGGATTATAAAAATTAAATGGAAAGTTACAACCATACTTCAGTGTATCCATCATCTGGTTGGCATGGATGCTCATTCTGCCTTCCCTCTCCTCCTCTCTTCAGAATAATAGCCCTCTATGATATCTCATTAGGTAAAATTATGGTTCACATATTTACTTTCGATTGTGTCTTTTACAATCCCCATTTTTCTTCAACAAACTTCTCTTCACTTTAGACTTATTTCTTTAATGTTTTCATCTTCTTGTCCTTCCTGAGACTTGGTTCTCCTCAAGAAGATGCTGTATGTCTGGTCATTCTTTTCTTGTAATGGTTGCGTTTTTCTCATGTCCCTGACGCCTCAGTTAACACACACTCTTTGCTCACCATTGCCATTCCACCTTCCATTGCCACATCGTCTCCTTTTAGGCTTATTTGAAGTTTTCAAGGCATTTATCTATCAAGTTGCCAACATATTAAAGGCCATTCTCCGTCCTTTCTCAAAGAATTCAGTACATAGCTTACAGATTTGCTGTCTACCCCAACACCTTGTCTTATACACTAGTAGACTCCAATATATGAGCTAATGTTTTCTCAGATAACCAGTTCATCAATCTATTCAATTCCCATGAAGTACATCTTACTCATCCCTTAACCGTATCCATATTCTTAATATCATTATCACCACAATGTCTGTTAATCAAAACTTCTTGTATCCTTTCACAATTCCTAACTTTGTCCCACTCTTCCCAAATCTGATCGTCTTTGAAAATTTATTGTTCTTTGTACTTCACAGATATAATATGAACATTTTTATATATAAAGAGCATAATTATCTACTAATAAAATTATTTTCTCATTACTTGTTCATTTGTTTTTGTCATATTTGATTCTTTGTGACCCTATTTGGGGTTTTTTTTTGACAAAGATACTGAAGTGGGCTTTCCATTTCCTTCTTCAGTTCATTTTAAAGATGAGGGACCTGAGGCAAACAGGGTTAAGGGATTTGCCCGGGGTTAGACAAGTAGTAAATTTCTGAGGCTGAATTTGAACTTAAGAACAATCTTCCTAACTCCAGGCCTGGTGCTCTCTCCACTACTCTACCTAACTACTCATCTCATCACTTAGTCTCTGTTAATTCTATGTGTCTTCCCACCTTTCTTTCTTCCTAGTCCCATTCAAATGATGTTTTTTTGGCTTTGGCCCAAGAAATTATAAGACTATATTTGCATTAAGGTGTGACAGGAAAAAAAACTGAAGTTTTGGGATTCTGGTGTGTGAATATTAGACCAATTAAGTTCTACTGTCAGAATCTATTATGTTCCAAGTTATTCTATTTCACTTATGGACAACTAATCATTGGGAAGTATTCTCTTTCCTCTTTCATTTTCACTTATTGATCCTGGTTTTACCCTCTGGGATGAAGAAAAAATGAATCCAATCCTTGAAACACATGCCATCTCTTTATATACTTGAAGGCAATTGTGGCATCCTTCCAAGTCCTTTTCTCTAAACTACACATTCCAGTTCCTTCAACTGATCCTTATATGGTATAGTTTCCAGTCCTCTCACCAACCTGAGCACCACTAGACATGTTCAAAATCATCATTGACCTTTAAAAAATATGATGGTTAGAACTGAATACACTATTCTAGATGCAGTTTAGCTGAGGCAGAGTTCAGAGCAACTCCAACTTTCCTTGTTTTGGATATATTCCACTTCACAGATTTTAACAGGTCTGTAATTTCAGAGATTACAATATAAGAATTCTTTTCATTTCTGCACATCCTAGCCTCTCCGTGCCTTAGCAAACAGTTTCATGATCCTCTGAGGATAAATAAATTCATTGTCTGACAGCTGTCCTCTTAGCACTTACCTAACCTTGTTTTCAGATGATGGACACATGGCCAAACCCATCCACACCCATACCCAAAGCCTTTCTGTTCCTTACTTGTGCTTCAATAGCATGGCTTTTGAAATTCCAGTCACCTTCATACTTAAATGTCCATTAGCTTTTGGGGCTGTCATATCTTCTCGTTAACTCATGTTGAGTTTGCAGCCCACCAAAGAGTTCCTGCCCTTCCCTCATGAATGTTCATTCTCTGTCTCACTTTTGGAAGAGCATTTAGAGCTAAGGGAATTATCTTTTCATCACCTAGCTTCTGTCAGTTCTTTGTATCTTCTTCCCACATTCCTCTCTTTCTGGCCCTATGCAAATGATCTTTTTAACCCAAACATATATAAAACTATATTTGCAGTTGAAAAACAATATAATGTGATGGAAGAAAGCAAAAGATCATGTAATTCAGAAGACCTTAGGTTTGACTGTGTGACCTGGGAAGTCATTTAATCTCTTGTTTCTTTATTTGTAAAAATGTATGTGGGGAGGGAGAAGGTACAGTTAGGTGTCCCAGTGAATAGAGGGCTGGGTCTGGAGTCAGAAAGACTCATCTTCCCATATTCAAATCTGGTCTCAGACAATTACTAGCTGTGTGACTCTGGGCAAGTTATTTAACCCCATTTGCCTCAGTTCTTCATCAGTAAAATGGTCTGGAGGAGGAAATGGCAAACCACTCTTGTATTTTTGTCAAGAAAACCCTAAATGGGGTCACAAAGAGTCAGACACAACTAAAACAACACTTCTACAACAAAAATTGATGGGAATGTACTAGATGATTTCCAAGGTCTATTCTATATATCAAGTTCCAATTAGCTACTTACATGCCTAAAAAGCCATATTTTTGTTTGCTCAACTGCCTAATATTTGAAGCAGGTGTTTTTCTTTATTCCCAATGTAGATAACTTGTTTGTTTTGTATTCCACTGTTAAATGTGTTATTTCTAAAATCGGTTTCTTCTTGCAGATTATTTTTAATCTGGGATCTTTGACATTGTCTTTTTTAATACTGATAAATATATTCACATATAATCATATATGTTTCATTGGTAATCCTAGCCCATGTAATTTGTTTTAATGAATTTAAAATCATTATTCTAAATAAATTTCACTAGATTCCAAAGGAGTATATATCACAAAAGCCATTAGGAATCCCTGATCTAGGGCCTGTAAAGAAGGAACCACTGGGTCAAGCACTGGAAAAAAATTGATTAGTTTTCCTCTTCTAATGTTTCTGTGGAACTTCCAAATTGACTTGATGATATAAAATATGAATATTTCTTTTATAACTGAAGCATATCACTGGACTGGACAACATCTGGAAAATGACAACCATGATGCCATTTGAAAGAACTGGGATGTATGACTAAGAGAAGACTTAGGGCTTTAAGTGAAGGATTATCTCTTGGAAGACAGATTAGATTTATTATGCTTGTCCCCAGAGAGAATTGGGAACAGTGAGTGAAAGTAGAAGAGCTAAACATAGGGTGGATATAAAGAGAACCTTTCTAACAAATTAGAACTTTGCAACCTCTTGGGAGGTAATGGCCTTCCCCCCATTGGAGGTCTTGAAGCAAAATCTGGGTAACTACTTGGCAGGTATATGTTGTTGAAAGGATTAATTTCTCAGTTATGATTTGGATTAGATGGTCTACGGGGTCCTTTTCAATTCTGAGATTCTGTAATTCTGTCAAATTCGGCTTTGATTTAGTTTCCAAAATTAAAAAAAGAGAGGTCAGTTCTCTATTTCATCGTACTGTCTCAGTTCCATTAGTATTGCCTAATGCTTTTTATGCTTATTTTCCTGTCACAGATTTTTTTTTACTCTACTCTCTGTTTGCTCTTATTTATTATGAGTTCAGTTCCCTTTATGCCAAGATCCAAGATGTGGGTATGTAGGATTATGTCAGAATTCCCCGCTGCCTGCAAAACTAATCTAATTGGCTGTCTTGTAGTTATTGTAACCTTAGCATGTCTTAAATGCAGCTTGTTTTCCTTTCCTCCTAAATACACCATCCTCCAATTTACTCAATTTTGTAACCCCAGTCTCATTGATTCTGTTGCCTTCCCCAGACTACCCCATATTTCATCAGTTGGGATACTTAGGCAGATACTGAGTTCTCCTTCTTTGAAGGTTGTTAAGCAGAGATTGTATAACTATTTATCAGAGAAATTGCAATAGTAATTCTTTTGTGTGTGTGTGTGTGTGTGTGTGTGTGTGTGAGATGGACTCCTTTGACAATCTAGTGAAGTCTATGGACCCCCCCTCCAAATAATGCTTTAAAATAATTGAAAGAAATGTTAAATTTCAACTAGAGATTAGTGAAAAATAAAGATGTATTTTTCCCCATCCGAACTCAAAGACCCCCCTGAAGTCTGTCCAAGAATCTCCAAAGAGGAGTTAAGAATACCTACTTCAGATTGTGGGTTGGACCAATTGGATGCTACGGTCCCTTCCAAACCTCAAGTTCTGCTATTCTGTGAAGATGTTAATTGTTCTTTTTTAGGACAGTTTGGAAGAATGTTTAAACTGACTCCAGAAAGAGTGAACTGTCTTATTGTTAGCATTTGGATGGGCCAGATTGAGGTTGGCAGGGTTCAAAGACTATACAAATTTGCTTGAACTCCCCCCACCCAAGCCCCTTTCCTCATATTGGTTCTTAAGGGTTTCATGGGGCAGGACCTTGGGATGAGGCTAAATCTACAGAAAGAATTAATAGGCTTTCCTTAAGGAATCTTTCCTTGAGGTGCCCATCAGGGCAGGGAACCATATCAATTAAGCCTTAAGCCAAGAGTTTTTTACTTTGTATCATGTACCCCTTTGGAAGATGGTAAAATCTATGGACTCTTTTTCAGAATAATGTTTTAAAATGTATAATATAAAGTGTGTAGAATTACAAATGAAACCAATTATATTGAAGTACAGTTAGAAAAGTTTTTTAAAATGTTCACAGAACCTGATTAAGGATCTCTGCAACTTGAGCAGCAGTAGAAAAATCTGTATAGAATTTAGTTTCCAACTAATCAGGGAGAGACCCAGCCACTGGAAATAAGGTCCAAAGAGGGGGTCAAGATCAGCAGAATCTTAAGGTGAATATTTCTTTTCCTACTGGATCTGATTGTACAGATCTAGTTGGGTAACCATTAACAAGATCCAGCAAAATCAGCTACAATTGGGGGGCGTAGACAGGGAGCAGGGGACTTGGTTGACAGGGACTAGAACCAGGATATCAGAGAGAGAATACTGCTGAATAAAGTTGGAGAACTCTCATCCTAGAAAACCAACCAGTCAATATTTATTAAGCTCCTGCTATCTCTCAGATAGTGTAGAAACTCATTTCATTTTGCCTTGTTCCATACTCTCTACTATACATTGGAACAACTAGGTGGCACAGTGAATAAAGCTCAAGCCTTGAAGACAAGAGGGTCTGAATTCAAATTAGGCTATAGATACCTTATTACCTTGCTTGCTTCACTTATTCCTGCTTGCCTTTCCTCATCTGTAAAATGAACTGAAGAAGGAAATGGGAAACCACTCCAGGAACTTTGCCAAGAAAACCCCAAATGGCATCAAAAAGAGTTCGATACAATTGAAATTATCCAGCAATGACAACATGTGGGGAGTCCTAGACCAATAGAGGTAGATTGTAGCTAGGAGTTCAAAGACCTTTAGTTTATTCTTGGCTCCTATTGGGGTAGGGGAGCAAGAAGAGGAAAAACTAGGATTCCCATTCTAAAATCTTTGTTCTGTGACAGCAATGAGACCAGTGGTCTGCTGGTGTCCTCTCACTTATTTATGCACTATTTAACTCCCTTTTGTTGCTTTCTCCATCCCTTTACTCTGTTTCAGGGGGTGTCACCGACTCCTGCACCAGAAGCAGCACAGCCTGCTGGAAATAGTTATGATATAAAACAGAAACAGGGAAAGAAAACCGAAAACACTGGTAGCAGCAGTAACTCCCCTGGTGTCTGGCCAACTACGGCTGGGTCCCATTCAGGAACTGCACCGACGTCACTGAGTAACACGACCAGGTAGGAATTCATTTTTAAGAAAACTGTAGTCACGACATGCATGGATTGGTATCTGACAACCTGAATACTTGTTGCTTAGACAATCCAAACTAACAGCTAAATTAAGACAACCCCAAATTGTATTAAAGATATGAAAACCTTACTGCCTTTCATCTCTCTCTTTAGAATCAATTTGTGCCAGAACATTCAAATTATTGTGTATATATTGTGTTAGACCCCAAAGATACATAGACAAAAGGAAAAAATAGTTCAGACCCTCAAAGAGAATGCAGTCTACTAGACCAGCTGTAGTAAATGTTCTATCTAAAGGCTTTCATTTCCTCAAAGTCCGCTTTCGGATAGACGCCTAAGTGCAGCTATTGAAATGTAAGATTCAGAAAGTGAAAAGATTTTTCTGAAATGTCCACTTATTAGCTCTTTTGATTGAAGATATGATAATTGCAGTAGACAGTTTACCATTTGGGTCGTAAACTGAGGCAAAGAACAAATGTTCCAGATGGATTGATGGGTATAGCCCAGAAATGAACTAAAATCTAAATTGTTTGATTTGTGTAGTCAATTCTCGGCTAGGTTCGAACATACCAAGAACATCCCCGATGACTCTTTTCCCAAGAGGCCAGCCACATGAGGATTTGCTTGACTTGAAGAGCCTAGTTGTTTCTTTTTCTTTGACACTATTGAATACAGGTGATTTTCCATCCTTTGGTCTAAAAGCTCACTGTGCCATAGCCATTCCCAAAAGATTCTAGCTGTAGTAATTCTGCAAAGAGGTTCCAATTTGGGGTTTTGGCTGCTTAAAATAAATACAATTGACTACAGGTGTTTGGAAATCTCATTTTCTCCCCCCTTCTTCTTCCCCCTTATTTTCTGCAAGTGGCCAACATGACTCATTATGTGATTTAGCTGTGTGGTTTCAGGAGGAGGGACTGGTTACTCTCGTGGTATGAGTGGAAGATTTTTGCAGAGAAATGGAAGCAACTGGGATTCTGAGTATTGCTATCCCAGAGAGGAAACTAGTCCTCACTTTTCATCTTTTTATTCTACTTGGGATTTTTCTTTCCCCTTTTTCCTTTTTAAAATCTTGCTCCACTTTAGAATGCTTTTTAGCACTAGTAACTGCATCATAGTTTTTCATTCCTGTTTTCAACCAGACAACTTAATTAGCTCAGTATGGCCATGAAATTAATTAATGACCATTTTTTCCTGAAATTTATGTATAGCAGAAACCACCCTTGGCAAAGACCCAAAGTTTCATTCTCCATCTCCTTGTAGTCGAGAGAGTCCTTCAGCCTTTAACAAATCTGAGTTTTGGTTCTACCTCATCTGTGGAAGGGCAGTAAGAACTAGGTCCTTTACTTCTCATGACCCCAGCCTCCACCACACTCTTTTTCTTTGAAAGTTTACCTCTTTTTGAACTGGAAAAGCAATAGGAAAGAAATCCCTTCCCATACGTGCCCAAAGAAGGAGTTTCCTATTGCCAATAATAAAGCTTTATCATCAATAAGAGAGGCAAGCTATTGAACACCTGTTTTGTGTCAGTCCACCCAGATTACAAGAACACAAAGGGGCAGAAGCCTAATGTTAAACTCGTGAAAAACTAACAATCTGATTAGGAAAATTAGGAAGCATCAGACAATGACAAGGAGTGATGAGAATGGGCTGGTGAGCTTGTCTATTGGTGTATTTGGCAGAATGAACATAGACTGCCCATGGATAATGCAGAATTAAGCAGGAGGGGGAGAAGAGGTTGAATTGTCTTGGGGGATCTGCAAAGTTCTTTGAATGCCCCTCAAACTTCTCCCTGAAGTGAAGACTCATCTTTTAAATCTTGATATTCTCCTAATATTGTTGTTTGGCAATAAGTCATGGAATACTATTATCTGTGAAGAACAGAAAATGAGAATGCTTCAAAAAACAAGTCAGTTAATAAACATTTATTAAGGGCTTACTATTACCAGGCATGAGGGATAGTATTTTATTTGATCCTCACAACAATCCTTCCAGGTAGGTGCTGTTATGATCCTCATGTAACAGATGAGGAAATTGAGGCAAGTAGAGGTTAAGGGACTGGTCTGGGATAACTGGTCATCTGGTAGGATTTGAATTCGTGTCTTTTTGACTTCAGACTTGAGACTTTATCCTCTGTATCATCTATTTACCTCCAAAGCAGAAGTCAACATATAAATAACTAGATTCATAGAGTGTGCTCTCTCTCTCTCCCTCTCTCCCTCTCTCCCTCTCTCCCTTCTTTTCTCTATCTACATATATGTGTGTGTATACACACACAAATATGTGTATCTATCTCTCATCATCTATATCTATATTAATATCTTTATCTAGCTATATAGATATCTCTCTATAAATATATATATATATGTATAAATATTCAGAGAGAGAGAGAGAGAGAGAATATGAAAAGTAAGCCTAGAGGGAAAGACCCTAGGAACTGGAGAGATGAGGAAGGGAGTCCTGTAGAAGATGGGCTTTAAGTTGGATCTTTAAGGATGTGAGGTAAGCTAAGAGGTAAAAGTGAGGAGTGGAGCATCCCAGGCATGCGAGGCAAACCATGCAAAGGATCAGAGATGACAAGTCCTGAGGGAGAATAGCAAGTAGATCAGCTGGATGATAGAATTTGTAGAAGGAAGTAAAGTGTAAAAAAGACTGGAAAGGGAAGGAGGGATCATATTGCAAAGAACTTTATTTTAAAATTAGGTTTGTTTTTTGTTTTTTTTGCAAGGCAATGGGGTTAAGTGGCTTGTCCAAGGCCATACAGCTAGGTAATTATTAAGTGTCTGAAGCTGGATTTGAACTCAGATACTCCTGACTCCAGGGCCAGCACTCTTTCCACTGTGCCACTTAGCCACCCCACAAAGAACTTTAAATGTCAAATAGATAACTTTATATTTCATTCAGGAGATAATAGAGAACCAAAGTCACTTATTCAATTGTAAAGTGACATAGTCAGACCAGCATTTTTAGGAAAATCACTTTGGCACCTGAGAGGAGGATTGATTGAATTGGGGAAAGACTCAATTTATTATTGTTGAATTGTTTCAGTTGTGTCTGATTTCATTTGGGGTTTTCTTGGCGAAGATATTGAGTAGTTTCCAATTTCTTTCTCCAACACATTTTACAGGCAAGGAAACTGAGGCAAACAGGGATAATTAATTTTCCCAGGGACACATTGTTAATAACTATCTGAGACTGTATTTGAACACAAGTCTTCCTGACTCTAGGTTCAGCATTCTTTCCAATCCAAATTAGTTGGTTCTTGGTATTTCAGCAGTCTAGGTGAAAAGTGCTGAAGGATTGAACTTGAGTAGTCGCTATATGGGTAGAGAGAAGGCCGCATATACAGGAGATATTGTGAAGAGCTGTGTAGGGGATATAGGGATCCATGGAAAGGTTATATTCATTGGAAATATATGAAAATAAAAGAAGAAAATACTTTCTTTGCTTACATAGAGAGGAAGGCTATCTGACTGATGGATACTCACATGCTTCATGATTATCCAACACAAGGAAAGTTCTCAGCATATTGGACCTCCATGATGAACTAGTCAGAAGACACGGAGTGGGGTAACAGAAGATAAACAGATATGAGGGGCTGACCTATATATCACTGGAGTGACCAGTGATCAGGGATATTGCTGAACTTTTTGAGTGATTTGAATAAACAAAGGCTGAAAAGGACACAACTTATTCAAGAACCATTTGGATAAACCAGTGTAGCTTGGATGGGAGATTTAAGTAGGAGAATGCTTAGAGATGTCTGGATGAATGAATAAGGACCAAACTATAAGCTGGGTAGCCTAGTGCAAAAATTGCTAAGCTTAGAATCTGGAAACCTTCAAATGTCAGGAGTTCAAATCCTGCTTCAGACATGTGTTAGCTGGGTCATTTAACTTCTCTCAGGTTCAGTTTCCCCATCTGTGACAAGGAGATCATAATAGCATCTACCTCACTGGGTTATTTTGAAGTTCAAATGAGATAACATTTTAAATGATCTGCAAAACTTAAAATGATAAATAATAATTACTATAATTATTGTGAGTAATAATAATAATAAACTCTAGAGGATTTTGAATGCTAGGCTAAGATATTTAGACTTTATCCCATATTCAGCAGGGGAAGCAGCCTTGCATGCTAAACTTAAATATGTAATAGACCATTATTAAAATTAAGAGAATGTATTGATTGAGGTGACAGAGACCAGTTCAGCAATTTAGACATAACTATGATGTTGGTCTGGATAAAGTCAGGAGAAATTCGATTCCTAAACATAGTATTAAAAACTGATATTTATATGTCATTTTAAGGTTTGCAAAGCACTTTACTTTGGCCAAGTAAGTAATTTCATTTGAACTTTATCACACTAAGGTAGTCTGTCATCACCATTTTACAGATGGGTTCAAATCTTGGCTTGGCTGCCTACTGCCTGGGTGACCTTGAAAGTTCACTTTAATCACCAAAGACTATTACCTTCAATTTTTTTCAAAAAGTTGTCTTATGTACTATATATTTTTTCTATCTCTAATATTTTATTTCTTCCTCAAGGATATGTTTTTTCTCTCAACATTCAATTTTGATCAATGCATAGCATGGAAACAATATAAAGAATATCAGATTGCCTTCTGTGGGGGCAGGGGAGAGAAAGTGTAAAATTCAAAACTTTACCAAAAAAATGATAGGTAGAAACTACTATTGTATATAATTGGAAAACAAATAAAATATTTATATAATTAAAAATATTTTTCCCAATTAAAAAAAGTTCACCTTATCTCTCTAGGCTTCACTCAATTATAAAGTGAAGGTCTTAGACTAGATGGGTTCTGGAACCCCTTACAGTTCTGGAACCCTGACTCTATAATCTTGTTCATGGCAAGTCCTACTTAGGGATCTATTAAGTCTAATAGCAAAATTAAAGTTTGGATCACTGAATTATTACCTTAGTGACCCTAAAAGAATTAAGTTAGGAGACAGAGGAAATTAAAATTAAAGGAATTGATTAAAGTTTGCACCATGACTTCTTAAAGAAGAATTTTCATTTATGATTAAAACTCTATTGGTGATTGGTCTGTTTCCTCAACATAAAAAAGACATAAAAATGTAAAATAAGAGCACCTGCCTTTTGAGGCTGTTATGGTAATTAAATTAGATATTTGCAAAGCACTTAACAGTGTCTAGTACATTATGGGTCCTTGATAAATTTTTATCCCATATTGCTTAATGGACCATTAAACCAGGAAGAGCAATGAATTTACAACTAGGTATTACTAACTGTTTGATACTGGCAAGTCATTTAACCTCTCCTGACCTCAGTTTCCCTCTCTGTAAAATAGAGATAAAAATATTTCTACTATACAGGGTGGTTACAAAGGAAAAATAACATTCTATATAAGTATCAGTGACTCTTTTTGAACTTATCGAAGTTGGACTGTTTGCCTCACCCCAGGCAGCTGTCCTGCAATTTATCACCAGGTGACGCCTGGGGGTGGTTGAACTCCAAGTCATTCTGACTCTTGTAAAACAGACTCAAAGCCAAGAGTAAGACAAGTCTTCTATGCATATGAAAGATTATATTATTTATCATCAGGCCTGTAGAAACAGTTCTATTATTTCCTGCTTAAAATATCCTAAATACTAGGATATCAACCATTCCAGTATTAGGTGGTTGTTTCTTCCTTTGTCCTGAAATAGAATCATAATGACTTTTCAGTATGCCAACATATCGGTGTGTTGATAACTTTGGTTATTAACAGATGTTTCTGTGTAGCAGAATCCAGAATCCAGAAAGAGAATTGGTTTCAGTGCCAGGAAACAGACCTTTTGTCACCAAGTAGCTGAGTGACCTTGAGTGAGGGAAAGGGGGGGAGGGTTGTGACTCAGCCTTTCTGATTCTTCATTTCATCTTTTTTTTAAAGTGAATTTTCTAGAATCTCTCTCAGCTTTGGCATTCCAAAGTCTAGATGTCTTTGGTCTTATGGAAGCAGAGAGTATTCCTTATCTTGTTAGCCCTGCTTTCGATTTGTTTATTTGCACTAATAATGACAGACTGTCAGTTTTTAATTGTAATTTCTAGGTTACACTTAGCTCCAAGAAAAATGACAGATGTGCTTATTAAAGTTACACCATGACTTCTTAAAGAAGAATTTTCATATATGATTAAAATTCTATTGGTATTTTGGGGAGGGGCAACTTCAGCTGACTTGAGGAAAAAAATAGGGCTTTACATGAAAAGAGATTATTTCCCAAACCATTTGCAGGATGATTTATATGTAGGTGTGCATAGTAGGTGTTTAATAAATATTCATTTAATTGAAAATGTGTAAATTCAATATGTGTAAATATCATCAGAACTCAGTCTATAAGATGAAATTTCTTAGCTTTAGCAACAACAAAAGAAACAACCCCCTTCCAAAAAAAACCCGATAAACTAATAAACCTAAAAATATGATCTGGGTTGTGAAATAACAAATCTGGTCTGATGGACTCGGAGAAGCTTTTGATAATGTTCAGCATTTCTGCTCATTTCTACCCCTCCCTTGTAAGATCCCTGGCCCACGCCCATACTCTTGACATGCTAGGTTATGTCAGGATAGGATGGGAATGGGAAGGGAGGCAACGTCCACTGTCCTGTGGCTGACTCACTAACTCCCCCAACAGGATGTAGACACTCCCAGAGAGTGTGACTTTTTTTGAATGAGAAGATGCTGCCCTTAAGAGAAAGAGCAGCTGTCTTTTGGTGCTGGTTGAAGAAAAAGAATTTCTTGTAGGACATATGCTGCTTCTATGAGGGATCATATTTAAAAATCAGAGAAACTTAAATTGATTAAATCCTAGAAGTCCTGCATAGCAAATCTACCTAGCAGCGCATTCTCTGAATCCCAGATCCTCTCACAATAGTCTCTTAAGATGGGACTATGATAAAAATACTGTTTTATCCCAACCAATTAAATTCTTCTTGGGGTTTCAGTGTGCAGTAGATCTCCATTTCCCCCTGAGAAGAGCATGCCAGTCCTTTTTTGGAAGACCAAAAGTGATCTTCTAATCTTCTAATGCTAATAATCTAATTAACATTTCACATCTTTTGCATTCTTAGTTCTGAGTAACAATGAACAGCAACAGTTAGCACAATAGCATTTTAAGGTTTGCAAAGTTCTTTACAAATGGGTCCTCACAACAACCCTGTAAGGTACCTACTATACCTTGTTGAATCGTTTCAGTTATGTCCAACTCTTTGTGACTACTTTTTGGGGTATTCTTGGCAAAGATACTGGTTTGCCATTTCCTTCTCTGCCTCATTTTATAGAAGAGGAAAGTGAGGGTTAAGTAACTTGCCCAGGGTCACACAGCTGCCTGAGGCTGAATTTGAACTCAGGTCTTCCTGACTTTAGGCTTGGCACCTATTTGTCCAGGTATTACCCCCATTTTACAGATGAGGAAACTCAGACCAACAGCAGTTAAGAGTAGCTAGTGAGTGTCTCAGGCTGGATTTGAATTCAGTTCTTTCTGATTATTTCCTTTATCACACAGTAAATTTTTTAAAAGTTTAAAAACTTCGCTTTATAGTACAGTTTTTGAAAGATTCCAAAGTCAAAGGACAGAGCCTCAAATAAGGAAAGGTTTTTAATCTTCACTCTCCTATTTACTCTGTTACTTTGGGCAAGTCACTGCACCACTCTGAGTCTATTTTTAAAAATGAGAATAATATTCACACTACTGATCTCATAATGTCATAAGAAAGATCAATTCCACAAGCATTTATTAAATGGCTTCCAGATGAAAGTTGGAAAGGAATATGAAATGCTATCTTTACTTATAAGTCAGAATAGTTAATGTTAATGATATCATTTTCTTTATAAGAAAAATTTCAAATGGGTTTTAAATTAGATACCTGAATAAGTCTCTGTATTATTATTATGCAAAAGGTCAAAAAAAGAGGCTAGATATCACCTGATATCCTATAAATTAAAGGAGAAATAATATTTTCCCCAAACTCAACTTCAGGAAATTACCTCCCAAGGTGTGGTGAAGATTCCTAGACTTCTCTCTCCTCCAACTTCTACCCAATCAGTTGCCAAGTCTTGCTGATTTTACCTCTGCAACTTCTTTAGCACCTCAGAGAATTGCTTATTAATAACCAACGATTTGGGGAGATCCAAAGTCATCTCCTTTTCTAAAGTCTTCATTTTGAAACTCAGCCTCTGAAGAACTGGACTGACAATAGTAGACAGAATTAACATTCTTTTCAATCCAGATATTGCTACCCCACCCAATCTAGATATTGCTATCCCACCCCAACTTTATAAGGAATTTAATCTAAGATGAAACTCCAGCCCATTATCTTCTGCTCAGGCTTGGGTAGGGGATAGATTCTTTCTCTAGATTTCCCTGGGGAAAATACATCCCCTAGTCCCTCATTAGAATAGGTCCACCTCTCATTATAATATTCATTCTTTCTCATTAGTTGTTAACCTGTCAGAGTTGATTGCCATTCCCAGCAATACCACTCTTCTAAGGACATATAAACTAGGAGTCTATTGCCATGATTGCTCTTTGGCATTCTAGGGTATCACTGTCCCTTTTATTAATAAAATGCTAGCATTGTTATTAGAATCATAAATTTCCTAGAAATTATCTCTTTGATTTTTTTAAAATGACATGCACTAGCCCCTTTGTTTTCACTCTCAAGGTCTACTGTTTTTGTTGTTCAGTCATATCTTACGCTTTATGACCCCAATTGGGATTTTCTTGGCAGAGATATGGGACTGGTTTGCCATTTACTTTTCCAGTTCATTTTATAGATGAGGAAACTGAGGGAAATACAGTTAAGTGACTTGCCTAGGGTCACACAACTAGTAAATGTCTGAGGCTGCATTTGAACTCCGATTTTCTTGACATTGAGCTCGATGCTCTATCCACTGTCGCCCACTATCTATCCACTAACTCACCCTCCTGCCTCTCCAGAGACAGGTAATTCTAATTTTATTATCATCTTCATTCTATAGATGGAGATTGAAGTTCAGTGGAGTCAAGTAATTTGTCCACAGGTCACAACTGATAGAGAAGGAACTTAAACCTAGATTTTCTGAACTTTCTTTCCACTAAAATCACATTTTCTCTCTGCCCAAAGAAGAATGGAATGAAGTCATACTTATCTTTGGAAAAAATTTCAAAATAAATCAAAATTGGGTTACCTATCCTTTCCATCTTCCGATTCTTACCACATATCCTTCTTGTTTCTCTTAATCATGAGAAAAGATTTAAAACATTCACACTAAAGTGAAAATGACAGATAACAGTTTAACTTTCCTGGGAATATGACCATCTAAGCAGTGTTAAAAGGAATGAGGCTGCCTTCTATTGGAATTTCAGACATCAGCCAGCAGGTGGGGAAGGCATTTGGCAAACCTCCAGACCTTCCTGTGGTTTCTGAGATCACATCCATTCTAAGGGTTGAAGTCAGCCCTGTTCAGAGAAGCCAGAGACATTTGGCAAACTAACTTTCTAAAGCATTTTCTAGGATTAGGAATCAATATTTTAAACTGTCTTATGCAGGTTATATTGTAAATATGATCCCAGAAGTTCCTTACAGTCAAACATTTGGTTCTTGATTCGTATATACTTTTTTAAACATACAGAAAAAATTGAAGACATGTAAGAGATCCCAGTGATAAAACATTCTCAGACTAATACAATAATACTTCCAATCCATGGCAGGAATGAAATGTCATTTTGATAGCTTTTATTTTCAGACAGTTCATGTACAGTTCCTTTAGAGGCCTTTAATTGTAATCCTAAATCTTTGGTGTTTTTTTTTTTTACTTTTTTTCATGTCTCTGCTAGGATAGTGAAAGTGGGATCTGAGTGACTGATTTAAGAATAGATTCCAATTCAATCCACAACCAGAGATCTTTTAGCTAATCTGGACAATAGTGAACAATGTAAGTTCCTAGTTCCCTATTCTGAACAGGTATTGAGAGGGTCAATTGGATGAAAAAATAACAATCTTGGACATGGTGAATAGTGGACACATGCAGCATATTTAATCCACAGTTTGCACTTTTCCTTATTGGTTCCCAGGATAATTTAGAAACTGAGCTTTTCCTGGATACAGAGAGCTTGCAAACTTTTAAAATTTCCATCCCAAACATACAATCAAGATCTCAATTCCACATATTTAAGTAGATAGAGTTTTCAGCCCTATTTTTTTTTCTGATGAGCTCTATGACTTTGGGCAAATAATGTTACCTCTCTGGGTCTCTATTTTTCCCATTTGTAAAAGGAGAGGCTCTTGGAGGAATAGAAAGTAGGCCAGTGGCTGTGCAATGCATTTAAACTTCTCGGTATGCCAGACAACTCCCTAAGACTGTAAATTATAAATGGTAGAGGGAGTCTCCATATCAGAAGTTTTCTACTGTGACCAAATAATATATTTGGACAAAGAAAACAAAACAAAAATAAGGGGATTAGACTAATTTGATATCTAGTCTGTTTTTAACTCAGTGATTTCACCTTAAGGAAATAAGTGAATTCCTGTAGAACCGGACCTCTAAGCCTAGAAATTGGTGAAATTCTATTCGACTTCATGCTGGCACTGGCTTGGATATCAGGGCAGACCCAAGTGGAGAAGGGGAGCCAAGTAGGGCTGCTCTCCTTCCCTGTTTCTGCTGCGAGCGTTACCAGTACAGGTTACTTGAGAGCCCAGGTCCAGCCCCATTGAAGCACCGAGGACACAGCAGTGTTGGGTTGGAGAGCCAGCAGAGGATGTTATCTCATTCAGATCGCCTGCCAGTTTCAGACTTGTTACCGAGCACAGTCCCAAATGAGGACACTGGGGAAGAGCTGCTTAGGAAAGCCAACTTGGAGCAAGGGAAACATTGGCCTGGCCCCCTGGTCCCCTCCCCTCCTTCTCTTGCAGGGTGCAGGCTGGCATGCAGCTGTTCCAAGCCCTTCAACAGCTGAGCCCTCTCTGTTTCAAGACTGGCAGTGGGCTCATTGCTTTACATAACTTCTCTTAACAAAAGTGACTGGACAGGCCGAAGAAACATTCATCTGACTGTTTAAATTCCCACTTGCTTGCTGTCCTTCTCAATTTTATTTTGTTTGTGTGTGTGTGTGTGTGTGTGTGTTTTACACTAACTTGAAACAGAAATGTCCCTTTTGCTAATAAGCCTCTCAGTTAAAAAAAAAAAAGAGAGCTGAGAATCCCCCTTTTAGGTTTTGCTGAGAATTTTTTTTGGCCCTCTCCTGGGAAGGAAATCTGAGGAGGAGCCAGAAGCTTAAAGAGCTTCTCAAGGAAGCTGTTTTGAAAACATTTTGATCTTGAGTCATTGTGGACTTTTATAATCCTTGCTGTCCTTGTTCATCCTTGGTATCTGTTTATTTTCCCTGCAGTTGCTCTTACTTCACCCTTGGTAGTGCTAGAGAAAGGGAGTCAGAGAGGCCCCAGGAGACTCAGGGCCTGGAAGAGTTGGAAGGGATTTTGGTGACAATTTAGTTCAATATTTTTCATTTTATAATTGAAGAAACTGTGGCCCAGAGATAGGAAGAAATTTTCTCAAGACCACAGAGCTGCTCAGTGGTGTTCTGAGGAGTCTGACCTTTAGCCAGCTTGCTCCCAACTAATCCATTTGTTGACATGTTTCCATTTGGATGGGTGAGAAGTACTGCATTAAATATTATGTGAAGTAAAGAATCTGATTCTTATATTATGAGAAGGAGGAGGTGATGAGGACTCAGGTTTATATGAGGCTTTGCAGTTCTGAAGAAAGTTTGTGTTCCGTGAAATATGATCTCATTTGTTCCCCAAACACTCCAACAAGAATGGTGGGACTAGTGGCCTTATTTCCATTTTAAGAACACTAGCCCAGGCTTAGCCAATGCCTCAGAGCTGATGTAGTGACTTCCCCAGAATAATTCTGGGAACTTGAGGGGATGAATGTTATTATCTCCTTTGGATGAGTGAGAGAACTGAGTGATGAAGGAAAAGTGACTTAGGGGGAAAAAAGGTGGAGCCAGAGCTTGACTTCGGGGTCCTCTGATTCCAAATTCAGATATCTTTCTTTTACACCAAAGTGCCTCTAACTTTTACTGCATGTTATGGTATGTGCTCACATTGCATGTTGAGTTATGACTTGGTTCAAATGATTTTTTTTGGTTAACTTACAGAGGAAAACAAAGGGCATCAACTTTTTAACTATTTCCTTAATAATTTCCACCTTGGGGCACAGAATGAATGGTAACCCTCATTCTCACAGCATCCACTGTGTTGTGGAAATAAATAAGAAAACTTCGGGTTACAAGTTGGGATCTTAGGAGTCATCTGCTATACTATATCCCTTTTGTCTTATTGACAAGGGATTTGAATCCCAGAGAAATTATATGATTTGCCCAAGGTCACATAAGCAATAGTAAGTGACAGAACTAGTATTTGATCCCAAATCTCCTAGAATTCAATCTAGCACAATGGTGCTGCATTATGGAATTTATGAGGAGAGATAGTCGGAGATAGTCACTGACCTAAAAGTCTCTTTATGTCCCCAAAGTCCCTAACTTATTTTCAGGGAGCAACATGAGGAGTAAAGACTTAGCAGTTATGGTATATTTGGTAAAAAAAAATGATGACCTTTAATTTGAGTAGGAATGTCAAAAAAATCTCGTTTCCTGACACTAAGTACAAGCTGGTTGTGCTGAGAACAAGCACCAAAGTCAAGAGATTTCAACTTGCCCTCTGCCTCAGTGGAGAGTCTTATATATCTTATTAGACAGCTTTTATGAGTTAGTGTGAGCAAAACAATTCATCACCTTTTTATTACTGCCTGTGGACAGCTCATTGTGAACACTGGTCACCTCTTTGTGTCCAGTGTATGTTTTTCCATTGCATTTTACTTCTCTGCAATTTTGATGATTCTTAGCTGAAACTAGTCCAGTAGAAGGCAGTGTGGTACAGGGTCTTTAAAATCAGAGGATCTGGGTTAAGACCTTTACTACTTTTGTGATCTTAGATAAGTCACTTAAATTCAGAGGAAGAAAGATAGGAAGGAAGTATGGAGGGAGGGAGAAAGAGGAAAGAGGTAGCAATGGACTGAGGAAGGAAGAAAGAAGAGAAGGAAGGAAGGAAAGAAAGAGGGAGGAAATAGAAAAAAGAGGAAGGAAGGCAGGAAAGAAGGAAAGGAGAGAGGAAAAGAGGGAGGAAGAAAAGGTAATGAGGGAGGAAGGAAGGACAGAAAGAGGAAGAAGGGGAGCATGGAGGGAAGAAGGAAGAAAGGAGAGGAGGAAGGAAAGAAAGGGAGGAGGGAAGGAAGAAGGAAAGAAAAGAAGGAAAGGGAGAAAGAAGGGAAGTATGGAGGGAGGAAGAAAAGAAGAGAAAGGGAAGCATGGAAGAAGTAATGAAGAGAAAGCAAGGAAGCATGGAGGAATGAAAGAAGAAAGGAAGGAGGAAGAGAAGGAAGGAGGAAAAGAAAGAGGGAGGAGGGAAGAAAGCAGGAAAGAAAATTGAAGGAAGGACAGGAGAGAGAAAGAGGGAGGAAGAAAGGGAGGAGAGAAGGAAAAGAAAAAAATACTATTATTAGTCAGGCTCTATATCAATTACTTTACAAACATTATATTATTTGATCCTCACAATAATCCTGGGAGATAGGTTTCATTTTATGGATGAAGAAACTGAGGGAACAGGGTAAGTGACTTGCCCAGGGTCACACAGCTAGTAAGTGAGGCTGGACTTGAACTCAGGACCTCCTCTCTCCCCAATGTACTATGGTACCACCTTGGTGCCAGTACAAATCTAAATACTTTTTTATGATGAGAAGCATTTAGACAACTGTAAGAAGTGACCTCGTCCCTTTCTAGGTCTTCTCTTTTCCAAGCTAAATCTCCTCTTTACCTTCAATTGATCCTTTTATAACACAAAACTTCACCATTCTGGTTACCCATGTCTGGGCATTTTACACCCATAGTCAGGAGGTCCTGAGTTCAAGTCAAGTCTCAGACACTTAGTAGCTGTGTGACTCTGGGCAAAACCCTCAAAACCAATTATCCTGTTTGAAATATATTTGAACCAGTGCACAGAGCAGGAGACTCGGTCCTGCACACAACTCCAAGTGATCCTCTTTGAAGCTTGTTAGCATAGTATATTGCCTCTCCTATTATAATGTGAACACCTGGAGGGCAGGGCCTATCTTTTAACTTTCTTTAGAGCCCCAGTGCTTAACATAGTACCTGTGGTATGGTGTGTGCCTAATAAAAGCTTATCAGCCAAATGACTGGCATTAACCTTGGCGGCTGTGACACACTATTGATTCACATTGGTCTTGCAGTCTAAGAACTCAGAATCTTTTCCACTTTAATTTTTGTCAAGCCATATTTTCCCTATTTTTAAATCTCTCTATGTGGATGTATTGCTACAACAAAGGGAACTTTATTGTCAAATGATTTTTGACAGACATGAGTTCATGGAAAAATAACTCTTTAGTTGGCCATCAAAAAGAATTAATAAATAATTTTAGTACAGCAGACTATTAAACATTAACAGTGCATTGGCAAACAAAGTGGATTTAAGGCAAAATGAATCTTAAAACTACTCTCTACTTTATTTATACTTCTTATTTTTTATCTTACGACTCTCAGCCTTTGCCCTTTCTGCCTCACTTTGTTCTGTTAATACCCATATTCTTCCATAAAAAGGAAGTCATTGAATACATTCTTTTTTTTTCCTTCTAGTGCCTGTCACAGTGATGGACACATAAAAGGTGCTCATTTATACTTGAGTTTCAGTAGCTGTCATTAGACTTGGAGAAAACATTATAACTTGAAAAAAATTTTTCATGCCTAGGAGATCCGGTTTTAAAATGAATCCCCATATTCTTTTTTTCTCCCAAGATTTAAGAATTCTTGTAGTTGTTCAACCAAGTCTGACTCTTTGTGACCCAATTTGGGGCTTTTTTTTGGCCAAAATACTGGAATGGTTTGCCATTTCCTTTTCCAGTGCATTTTATAGTTGGGGAAACTGAGGCAAATTAGGTTAAGTGACTTGCCCAGGGTCACTCATCTAGTAAGTATATGAGGCCACATTTGTGCTTCCATCCTCCTGACTCCAGGATCAGGACACTTTCCACTGTGTCCCCTAGCTACCTCATAAGATTTAAAATTTACACCATGCAATTTGATTGTGATACTGAAATAATTTTGTATCTTATGAACTATAGACTGGTGTTTTCTATGGTTTTGGTTTAGAAAAATGCTGCCTTGTTAAGTCTTGGTGAAAGAAAAATCCTTAAAAATTGAACCAAGTGAACCACACTTTGGAAGAGACTAAAATCTAGTCTTTTTTTCTTTTCTTTTTTTGTGGTAGTGGTGGGGGGAAGTTTAGGAATAGTATCACAGAAATCCTATATTAGGGCTGTCTTAGAGGTCATCTAGTTCTATCCTATTGCTCTACAGAGAAAGAAATTAAGAGAAAAGTGGTGTGTAAGAGGTCACCCTCTTGGGTTAAGACTATAGTAGCAGAAAGTCAATTAGGGTGTTTGAGTTCATGGCCCTTTTATTTAGAAGACTTGCTACTCACACATTTAATGGGTAAGCTGAGTCACCATGAGGCTTAACCCCTTGGCTTCCCCTTGGAAGCTTCTATGAAAATGTAATAAAAACTCAGTTGCTTTCAGAAGGAAGGAGTGCATTTTTACTACATACATGAGGCAGGAAGCAGAAAGGACTACACCTCAGGAAGTTTGTCAGAAGCAAGTGGAGATGAACATGAAATCCAGTTGTGATCCTCCTACGCAGGGATTGATGAGACAACAAAAATACATGAAGTCCAGTCACCCTTGCCCCTTTGGCCTTCTACCTGTGCTTCTTCAGGTCTGAAGGAATTAATTCCCCCTACCACCACCACCACCACCACCATTTAGACATATTATTCAGCCTCAATCCTGATCTGGATTATCTTTTGCTTTTTTCTTGCTGGTTTTTAATACTGGGTCTTTAGTTAAACTACTGGTCTACTTTATCAGTTCCTGGAAAAGGGTGCAGGAAGGAGGTAGTCAGGACAGTTGGCTAGGATAAAATTTTACTGTTTGTGAAGCCAGGTGGAACAGTGGATTGGGAATCAGGAATATTCATCTTCATAAATTCAAATCTGACCTCAGGCATTGACCTGTGTGACCTCTGGTCAAGTCATTTCACCCTGTTTGCCTCAGTTTCCCCCTCTGTAAAATGCATTGGAGAAGGAAATGGCAAACCACTCTAGTATCTTTCCCAAGAGAACCCCAAATGGGTTTGCCTGATTGAAAACAAACAAATGAATAAACAAATAGTCTTTACTAGATCCATATCTTTGTTCATTAATTGTATGTGCCTTATTGTTTTCCCTGCCATCTCCAGTGTGTGTTGAATTCTTTTAATGCCCAATTCAAATGTGACCTCCTCCAAGAAGTCTCTTTTTAAAACTCTTCCTGCCTCTAGCTAAGTTGATGATGACTTTCCTACCCAGATGTCCCATCTCTCATATATATTTCTGTGTTTAAATCACTCAAATATATATATATATTTCTACTAAACTGTAAGTTCTGTGAAGACAAGTAATCATATTTTACTTAAATCTGAATCTCCCTCAGCAAGTTAGCACAATGTCCTATAGATCGGGTGCCTAATATATGTTTCTTCTATATTGAATGCTTTGTGGAGAAAAGGAGGGATAGAGTTCACAGCTCTAGACAGATTAGTCAATTCTTTCAGATTCTGAAGACAGCATCTCCTATCATTTAGTTGTTGAGTGCTAACAAATATCCCAACTTTGACCTCTCCACTGTGGTGTAGTAATGCTGCATCTTGATTCCTCATGAGCCTCTGTGAGCTGAAAGTGGATTTTAAAATCTGGCCCTGAGCCCTATAACTCTGCCAAGGTCAGCAGAGTGCCCAGGCATCCTTTGACTGAGCAGTGTTTGGACAAGTGAGAGCCTGTGGATTTTTAATTGAATACATTTTGTCAAGATTTTTGAAGACCTTTCCACAAAAGTTCCTCTCTCTATTAAATATTATGTTCTAACTTTTATCACATGGAATTTTCTTGGCCCTGCCATTTATCCTTCCCTTTGGAATTTATTTTAGGGGAGATAGCTCATACCACGATGTATATGTTAATTAAAGGTATATATATTTGTCCTTTAGCCACAAACATACACCAAACATCCTATTGTAGGCTACATTCTGAACTAGATCCTTAGGAAAATAACAGAAAAGTAGAATATTTATGGGCAACTAGGTGGCTCAGTGGATAAAATGCCAGTCTTGGAGTCAGGAAGACCCGAG
The DNA here is from genome assembly GCF_037893015.1 of Macrotis lagotis. Lineage (NCBI taxonomy): Eukaryota > Metazoa > Chordata > Mammalia > Peramelemorphia > Peramelidae > Macrotis > Macrotis lagotis. The sequence continues at coordinate 89,633,784 of NC_133661.1, read as the reverse complement.
TTCAAATTTGGTCTGGGCTAGTCATTTAACCCTGTTCACTTCAGAGTTTCTTCATCTGAAAAATGAGATGGTAATGGCAAACCACTCCAGGATCTTTGTCAAAATATAATTCAAATGGAGTCATGAAGACTCAGACACAGGGGTGGCTAGATGGTACAGTGGATAGAGCACCAGCCCTGGAATCAGGAGTACCTGAGTTCAAATTTGACCTCAAACACTCAATATTTACTTAGCTGTGTGGCCTTGGGCAAGCCACTTAACCCCATTGCCTTGCAAAAACCTAAAAAAAGAGTCAGACACAGCTGAAAAAAACTGAACAGCAAAAGCATATGTATGAGGTCTTCTTGAGATCTGGTAGATCACATACATGAAAGATATTAGGGTATCTCTATGATAAGTCAGAATCATTATAGTTTATGGTTTGACATGAAAGGCATAGAAATGACCTTCTATCCTAAAATATATCTGAAATTTGTAACAGTCATTCTTTAGGCCTTAAAGAAAGGGGCTGAAGAGTGTAATAGAGAGATGATTGAGAGCCAAAAGATGTAGTATAAGTCCCAAATCTCTCCTTGACTGTGTGCCCCTGGACAAGTCTTTTTACCTCTCCTGGTCTTACACTATCTATTAAATGAGGGAGTTGGAATAAATCAAGGTTTATAATTTTTTGTGTCATGGACCTCTTTGACCATCTGGGGAAAGCTATGGATCTTTTCTTAGAATAATATTTTTAAAAAGCATAAAATTAACTATATAGATTGCAAAGAAAACCAATTATATTGAATTAGACTTATCATAACAAAAAAAGAAACGCTCCACCAAGTTTACATACTTCAAGTTAAGACCCCTGGACTACAGGATTTCTGAAGTTCCCTCCCAGTTTTAATATTCTAACTAAAAGCCCTTTTTGGATGGTACCTTTGGGAGAAGTCACACATTATACCATTTATCAGCCATTACCATCCTAGCTCAAACTTGTTTCCATTGGTTTAGATGCAATCATTTAGCAAATTTCTGAGATAAAGATACTTGATAGGCAAGTTTTAATTTGAAGGGTGGGGAAATAGGGAGGAGGGTGCTGGAGAAAGATCTAGAGCATGGTATTCTAGCATGAGGTTCAAACGTTCAGTTAGTCATTCTGTCTTGTCTGATCCTTCATGAGTCCATTTGGGGTTTTCTTGGCAAAGATACTGGTTGCTATTTCCTTCTCTAGGTCATTTTACAGTTGAGGAAACTGAGGCAAACTGAGTTAAGTGATTTAACCAGAGTTACATGTTAGTAGATGTCTGAGGTCAGATTTGAACAAGACTCCAGACCTGAAGTCCTATCAATCTTGTCACCTGATTCAAATGAGATATTCTATGGAAAGTACAATCTAAATCTTATAGTTTGCACTATAGTTGTAAGGTGCTATTATTACTATACACAAGTATGAAAGGCAGCAGTATGAGATGCTGAAGTGACCTGGAATCCAGGAAGACCTGGGTTCAAGTTCTGCCTTAGACATAAATTGGCAGTGTCACCCTATGCCCGTTGCTCATTTCTCAGTGCTCTAGACAACTAAGACCAATAAGTTACAGAGAAGGTGCAAGTATATATTAGTAGATGGAATTTCCTCATCTTGTGTATATTTTGTATTATATAGTATCCACCAAACGCCTCATCTCTAATTAATTTTCTCCTCTATTTCTAGAGGAGAAGGCTTTAGACTACATAATTCTTTAAAATACCCTTTAACTTTATTTAAATGATGCTATGTTGCTAGTTTTACTTCTATATTTCTCAAAAGAATCCAAAAAATGTGAGATATTGTTACTATATCAAGTGCTTATCATGAACTTATATGTGAATTAATTCTAGGAATAATTTTATTTATCTTATTCTAGCCTAGAAGACTTGCTGAGAATGTTCGTGCTTGTTTACTGATGGATGTGTTTGTTGAGAATTTATGGTAGAATTTATGGGGCATTCTGGGAAGATAGTGGAGTAGGTCAGAAATATCACCAGCCCTGTAGGAATGAATCTCATTTTCTCATTGTTTCCAGCCAGGGTAGTTTTGAGTCTCTTTCCCTCACTTTTTGCAATCAAACTGAAAATTGGCTATGTTGCCAGTGGTCTATTTTTGCTACTGGAAGTCCCCGGTTACTCCCAGCTTATTTCCATTTATTATAGTGGTATTCTGATTTCATGCAAGAAGTTTGAAGGATGTGGTCCAGTCCTTGTATCCTCACAGACTTTATTCAGAAAGGGAATCCATTGTAAAGACTGAATGCCTTCCTTTGTGATATCTTCTCAGCCCACAAGAGTGCTCAGTTTTATTCTGTAGATTGTCCTACTAAACATGAACACTGAGTCTAAATCACAGAAGCATAAAAGGACATTTTGTAGAGTGTAATTAATGCACAGACCTAAACAGATTAGTTCTGAAAAAATCCCCCCCCGGCAAATCTGCTCTTAGTGAGTGGCTTTTAATGTAGTTTTGACATAAATAACTATTGAGACAAAAACCAAGGAAATCATCAACATCCAACTCACATGCAAGAAAATGTGGGTTCTTTTTCTTTCAGAGTTGTCCAATTACTGGCATGTTTGTGCCCAGATAATCTCTATGTGTTGCATGAGTTTTCAAGGTTCTGGTTTAAAGCCTTGTTCCTTTTTTATATCATTTTAGCCAATCTTGACTTTAGTCATTTACCTTCCTCAAATGACAGAGGAATGGAAGAGAATAGTACTTAGCTAGGTTAATTGTACATCTAATGGGTCAGATTTGGATATTTATTAGCTAAAACAGACATAAATGGGGATATTCCATTTCTGTATTACACATGGTGCATCTCAAGAACTACTCAGCTGTTCAATCATTAGTGTAATGAATAGGGTATAATTAAATTTTGTAGTTTGTTAAAATGAACATTCATGGGCTGAGATAAATGTGATTTAATGTACAGAAAATTCTTAATACATAGGGGCGGCTAGGTGGCACAATGGATAGAGCACCGGCCTTGGAGTCAGGAGTACCTGGGTTCAAATCCAACCTCAGACATTTAATAATTACCTAGCCGTGTGGCCTTGGGCAAGCCACTTAACCCCATTGCCTTGCAAAATCTAAAAAATGAATAAATAAAATAAAATAAAATAAATAAATGAATAAATAAAAAAGTAACATAGATAGGAAGATTGAATTTCATGGAAACTTTGTTGATTGCTGTAAGCCCTCTTGGGATTGTCTAACCCAGGGTTCTTAACCTTTTTTTGATGTGTCTACAGATGTGCCAATCTGTAGAAGCCTATAGATCTTTTCTCAAAATACTATTTTTAAATGTATAATTTTAAAAAGTAGAATCACAAAAGAAATCAGAACAAAATATATTTTTAAAATTCATTGACCCTTTGAAATCTATCCACATAGGAGTCTATGGACCCCAGGTTAAGAACTCTTGGTCCAATCAATAGCAATTTCTCAAATGACTCAGGTTGCATTTTCTCCATGTGAAAACTAGTTACTTCTTCTGGATTCTTCTTTCCTTGATCATTTCAGATTATAATTATCCCAATTATTCCTCCCCTTCTCTTTCTGCAATTTATTTATTTTTTCAGTTTTACTGCTACATCAAAGAATGCTAAAATGGCTGATGAAGAAGAATGCTTCTCTTCGTTTGGTACTCCCCCCTCCCCGCAAATGTAATGGATAGCAGTGCTTGGTACAAACTATGATAATATTACAGAATATTATGAATTGATAATTACTAAGAAAGAAAATGACTTGTCCAAGGTTACATAGAATAGGTTAGAGATCAGGCAATTACCAGAAATTATTCCTTGCTGCTGTGATTAAATAGTTAATAACACTTATTACATAAAAATACTCATGCTCATTGACTGTAGCTGGTGTTGTTGCAGTCAAAAGACCTGAGCAACTGATAAATCTTTCTAAGTTGATGGATACTCCAACATTGCACTGTGCAGCAATAAAAGCCATTGTTCTTGGTATGGCTTTTGTTCAATAGAAAATTCAATTTGAGCTATTAGTCAGTATTTAGAAGATCCATAGCATGCAGTTAATATGGGCAGATTGTTGCTCTATATGTTTTTGAGCATGTTATGAAGGGTAGGTTACATGACTTCTTGGTATTTGAGTTTCCTCAAATGTAGAAATGAAGAAATTGAACTCAATGACCTTTAAGGTCTTTTTCAGTTCTGTGATCTGGTGATTTAGGATGCATTTACTCAAATTTCTTGTTCTTTTCCTGCATAGCAACCTATAATGGGCTTGAGGAACCATACTTCTACTGAATCTAATTGACTTAATCAGAACAGTTTGTCCTGATGGAAAAATGTAGAAAAGTTATAAAAAGCTTAATTTTTTTTAAAGTATTGCATTTGCTGAATAACTTTTAAAATTACTACTAATCAAGGTTATCTCCAAATAAAATTTTTGAATTACAGGACAGTTTCTCCCTGATTCTTAAGTGTATTTGAGTCTTAGAAGTGCTACTTACTAGTTATATGACCTTGATCAGGATTCATAATAATAATAATGAACATATCTCAAAGTTATTGAAGATATATAATGAACATATTTTTGTGTTTGTTCATAATATTATTGGCTCCATTTTACAAATGAGGAAAGTGAAGTTCAGAGAGCCAATAAATGTCAGAGTCAAGTCTCCTGACTCCTCATCTAATGTTCTGCCTGATGTACTAGGCAAGACCTCAGGTCCTTCATTTCTAAGAGGATAATAATTCCTTCCAAACTTATTCCACATGTGGTTTTTTTTTTTGGTCTACATCTATGGTTGTATTGGTATGGGGAAATTCCAGAATGGAGACTACCTCTCCCAATGAAGATCGGTGAATGCTTAGTTCTAGGGAGTTACCTGGTGTGGGAGACAGTTTGTTTTGCTTAGGGACACATTGTCAGTATGTGTCAGAGAAGAGACTTGAACTCAGGTCATCGTGACTCCAAGGTTAGCCCTCTAGATCTCCTATATCACACAAATGGCTATTTGCTTAAAAGCATAATTTTGTGCATATAGACTTTACTTCTTAAATATGAGAAATATGTTTGAGGATATCAGATGTACAGTTGCAGCTCAAATTGTGATTTTGTGTGTGTGTGTGTGTGTGTGTGTGTGTAAGTGTAAGGGTGTAATGTATTGTCTGTCTTTTTGCTTCCAGCAATACAACTGGCTGTACAGTGGATAGAACCCTAGCCTGGTAGACCTGAGTTTAAATCCATGCTCAGATACTTGTCAGACATGTGACTTAACCTCTGTTTACCTCAGTTTCCTCAAAAGTAAAATAAGGATAATAATAGGGTTGTAGTGAGGATCAAATGAGATAATATTTATAAAAAGTTCCTAGCCTGGTACAAAGTCATGGGCATTGAATAAAAGCTTATTCTCTTCCCTCCCCTTCTCCCTGCTATGCTATAATGGCACAGGATATCTCAGAACAACACAGCTGAGATCTCCTGCATTAGTTATAGCACAAGGCTGAGGGCATTTTTAATGGATAAGGGAAGTGTCACACATTGGCAATCTTCCAGTGAGTCAGATGAGCTGGATCTCTGTCCTGGATCTTCCCCAGTCTATCTCAGTGACCTTGGGCAGCTTCTCTGCTCCCCAGTTTCCTCATCTATTAAAATGCGCTATCTCACTAAAGACCCTTCTAACACTGGCATGCTATTATCCAGTCTCCACAATAAATCTTACTGCATGGGAGGAATGACCCTACCACCCAGTTACCTTAGTTGCTTTTTTGGGGTGGGGTGGAGAATTTTGTTTGCTGTGCTCTTCTGTCCTCAATGATAATGAACCAATGAAACATTTCCATTGTTGGCAGCATCAGTCATGGAGTCACCGGTGGCCACACAGTGGACGATGCAACCAATCCCAGTTCATGTGCTGTGTCTTTGGAGGTGATTAGACAGAGAAATCTCCTACAGAAAGACCAGAATACAACAGCATCTGATTCCTCACCCCACCCAGCTGAAGGAACCCAAGAGAGTAGCATCTCTGTTTCCATGCCTTTTGCAGAACATAGCCAAGATGTTATCCAAACAAATCAGGCCTTGGCCGGTGAAGATGGACTTGTCCTGCCTGGTAACCTAGGGGAGCCCATGCCAGACACGCTAGAGGAAGACCAAGTGGAACTTTCCCCAGTGGTAGATAACAGTTTGGAGACCAGCCTGGTCACTACTGTTGTTCCTGTCGATGATGGAAAGAATACACCAAGGGAAGGGGGCAGGGACTCTTCCTCTGATCATGTTACCTTGCTACAAGAGGATCCAAGGACACATTCAAGGATATTGGAGCCATTAAAACCAATGGCACAGCTGTCTGGGAAGAGTGATCCACGTGGAAGCTCCTCCCCCCTTGGGAAAGAAGCTGGAGATTATGTTACCACTCAAGAGGCTCAGCAGAATCCAAGGCCCCTGCAAACAAATCATGAGGCCCCAGCAGTGACCCAGAGAGGTGAAAAGAACACAGATGGGGTAGCTGATTTGCCATTGAAACAGGAGACCCTGTTACCAAATGACACTGCCCCAAACACATCAGATGGGGAGGAAGGCAAAGTGCCTGTGAAACCTCAGAATTTGACTGATGATTCCAAAGTCCCCAGTGTCCAATGTCAAGATTTTAAGAATGTAGGAGCTGCCCAAGAAACTGAAGCAAATGCTGCTCCCTTGGAAGATAATCAGGAGCCAATAGCAACTTATCTTCCCTTACAAAATTTACCTCAGAATCCTGTCCTGGATCCAGAGACCAAAGGTTCTTTAAGGGATTCTGTCACTATAACTGATGTTCAAAACCCCCTTCAGAGTGGGACACAAGAAATGTTATCTGATAAACCAGACCCCAGAGCTGAAGGAGATGGGCTTCAATCCATACTTTCTCAAAGAGAGGAAGTATATCTGATTTCCAGTATGGATTCAGAGAATACTCCAAATCCAGCTGCTACTGTTACTGAAACGAGACCCAATTGTTTGGCCACAGAGACTCCTGTTGTCTCGGCTATTGAGACTCTTCCAGACCCCACAAAAGGGTATCCCATGACAGATGTAGGAAGGGTACCAGAGAATGTAGGTTTAAGTGGTGAGAGCAAAGATACGGAGATGAGCCCTAAAAACGATCTTGTCCATTTATCAGAAGATAAAATAGAAGCTCCCTTGAATGAAGGAAAAACAGAGGGAATACCAGAAGCAAACACCATTGTGTCTCCAAGTGGGTTAGAGACAAGCTTGGGAGGAAAGCTGAAATTGAACAATAAAGACCAGAATCTTGTTGATGCTGAAAATCAAAATGGCACTAAAGACGAAAATGGACAAAATAACTCTCAAGAAAAGGAAATTGCTGCACAGGATGCCAAATCCACAAAGCCTGTTCTTTTAGAGGAGGAGACCACACTTGATTCCAATGGCAGCTCCAAACAGGTAATGAATGACGTAAACCCCACAAATTTGGAACCCAGCTTGCTTCACCATCCAGACCCAGCACAATTGCCCAAGGACATGGGTCTCATGGGAGTGAAGCAATCCAAGAGTCTGTCAGAAAACTCAGCATTGTGTTCCCTGACCTATGAAATGACTAATGAAAACTGTGCTTTTGTTACATGTGATCCACTCCCTGGGAATGTTCAGCCTATTGAGCAGGGTGGAGATAGAGAAACTATTCTACAGGTTACAGGACTAAAATGCGAGCTCCCAGATAGTCTTCAGGGTTCCGATGAAGAAAAAAGAATGGAATCTGTTCTTGTTGCAGAGCCTAGAAAGTCTTCTATGTGTGTATCTCCAGGAGATGATGTTAATCCTGAAATCCAGGAGGCTGAAAGCAAGGGACAGGATGATCAATCAACAAAGATTCCTTATAGCAAGGATTCTGAGGACCTGCTGGTACCTAAGGTTGGACTTTTAAGTGCTCCTACAAATGATGAAGTTGGACAGGAATTCAACCCAAATATGAAAAACCATCCTGATAATGAGACCTTGACTAAAAAAAGTGGAATAGAGACTCAGGGGTCAGTGCAGAGTCAGCAGGAAAATGCATCATCTGCGGATAACAGTAGGACAAAGATCACTCAGTTAGGAAATCCTGAACCGTCAGCAGGGACTTGTGTCCAACAATCTCACAAGTGTTCAGAATTTCCTATCACAACAAACTTCAGTGATAACACTTCTATCTTTGAAAGTAGGAAAGAGATTCCTTCAGATGGCCTTGAAGGGATGAAGACCAGGACTGAAGACCTCCTAAAAACCTCACCACCCCCAGAACTTGGGGAAAACTTGAATTGTCTTTCCTGTAGTGGACTGAAACCAAGTCCAATACCAGAATTCCAAAATATGCAGAATGTAGAAAGTCTGAATGGTATTCAAAGTTCAGATATACATGATTCTAAGGAAAAAAATTTGGACAGTGCTTCTTCAGAGGAGTTGGACTTAGCACTAATAAAAGAAAAGTTGCCTCTAGTGATGAACCAAGAGAGACAGTGCAGTGGTGATGACCAGTCCTCTAGTATTTCTTTTCCTGTTGGGATCAATTTAAAAGACTCTTCTCTCCAAGATAACTCAAATGTCAAGACAGAAGAAAGTTGTTTCACTGGGCAGATGCCTGACAAGTCCCAGCAGGAGAAGGAAGATGCTTTGATCACAGATACTCAGCTTGAAAAAACTTGCCAAGAAAATGGATTTTCTAAGGCAGCTGACATGCATGCACAGATCAGCGGCTTAGGTAATATGGAAAATGCAAATAAAAATGAGGTAGGGGCTCCGCCTTGTCATGTAGGTGCACAGTCATGCATTAATGTTATTGATGACATTCAGCCTGCCCCCTCAACTGGAAGCCTCAACATTCCACCTCCTGAGGCCCCAGAGAAAGTGCTAGATGAAACTTCAAATAGCAGTCAACTTCTATTGGACACACAAAAGAAAACTGAGCTTCCGGCTCCTTCAGACCAGGAAACTCAAAGGCATCTGTCACCCAGTAGCAAAGTCAGCTCCCAAGAAGACCATGTCAAACAGAATTTTGAAAGTGCATCTGCTGAGAGAGGAAAGAATGTTGACCAAGGAATCCTGGCTCTACATCTGGCATCACATGAACTCAGAGAAACTATTCCAAACAAGGATTTCCTTCAGACTGAATGTAATCCTAAGGTGGATGCTGAGCCAGCTCCCAATAGTGGTGAGAGTGAAGCCACCTTTATCTCAGGTAGTCCCTGCCAAACTGGGCAGAAGTCTGGAAACTATAAGAATGACTCATGGCTCAAAAGTGAGATGGGTGGAATTGTCAGCAATGTATTGAGTGCTTCAACATGTCAGACCGCCTCAGACAGGGAGCAGCCAGAGCTGCCGACTGCTGGGATAGCCAGGCAGACATTAGAGGGGGATCCTGAGAATCTGAACCTCAATATAAACAGTGTTATTGGAAGAAAATCAGAAGCTAGTAAGACAAAGATTGATTCCTTTAAAGAGCCAAGTGTGTCTGGTGAAAGTTCCTCTGTTGAAAGGGAGTCCATGTTCACCTGTGAGGACTCTACATATTTGCTTACAGATTATCTCTCACCCCTGTTGAAGCCTGCCCAGGCAAGGGAAGAAATATCTGCAGTCCAATCCAAAGAGATCCAAAACGAGAGAAACTTCAAGTCCCAGCTGAAGAGCTCTAGAGAAAGTATTCAGAAAATGGCAGATCTTCCAAGAGAGGATGCAGAGAAAAGTAAGGAAAAGGCAGGCGATAACTCCAAGGTACGTGGGGATGCATTTGACTGTAAGAATTGCGATTTGGGAAAACCTGATGTGATGGCTGGATTCCCAGATTTCAAGGCACACATCAGCAGAATATTTGAGAAGTCTGTCCTTGGTGGTTCGACCATTGACCATCCACAGCTTACACTTCAAAAAAATGATGGGTTTGAGTGGAACCCAATGGGAAAGGACTCTTTGGTGCAGCTAAACTCAGAGAAGCATCCACCTCAAGGTCAAGGAGGAAGCTACATCATGATTTCCACTACTAGTATTGGACAAGGGGTAGATACAAAAGGCAGAGAGAAGGATTTGACTTTGGAGAGTGACTCCTGCCAAACAAACCCAGGCAAGTTGACTTGTCAAGAAGATGCAGTCATAGAAACGTCACCGGACTTAATTGCTCCCACCATAAAACAGAACCTGCCAGAGACCAACCCAGAAAAGAATGGAATTGCATCTGGTGACTTACAAAAAGAAAATAAACCAGAAAATTCTGAAATAGCCAATGAGAAATATACAGGGATTACATTTGAGCATCAAAAACTTCAGGGAGGAGGAGAGCAGGGATTGGTTTTAAGTCTCCCTTTAGACACTGTTGTGCAGAAGACAACTTTGGAAAATGCCACACTCTCTAAGGATGAGGAGTATTATGTCATCTCCAAGGTCCAAAAGGAGGGACCTTTGACTCAAGAGGGACTGACTCCTCCAAGAAGCCTGCAACAAGAACTAACCACCACCAAAAAGATGCTTGGTGATCAGCTTTATGCTTCGATTGGCCCTGAAGAACTGGACAACAACCCAGGACTTGGGTATGTCCAGGAAATTTCATCTTTACCTGGGGATATTCCAACCTCTCCAGCTGCATGCAATAAAGAGCCTAGGGCTAGCATGCCAAGGAATGAAAAGAGGCCCCAAGGTAATGACAGGACTCATGATGAATTAAGAACTTTGGAGAACCCAAGAACAGAAAATGCTCCTGATTTACCAAACCCTAGTGGGCTATTGATACACTCTATGGTTGATTGCTTCAAACAGGAGTTAGGTTTGCAGGATTTCCAGTTAGGTGTATTACAAGAACCTGGTCCAGTGATAGAAAAAGCTCCAGAAGCAAAAAGTGAAAATTCTTTTAGTAAAGTGGAGTCAGAAACTCAGATCTGTAAGGATCAGCCCTTAAAAAGTAACCCGGAAACAGGTACAACTAGAGTGTTATTCAATCCAGCCTATGACTCAGCCCTGCAAATGAGGCACCCCAATCAAGACCCAGAGGCCCAGTGTGGCTCCTCAGAGGCAATTCTGGGGATGGAGGAGAAGGATGCTTCTCAGTGTTCGGAGAACAAGGCTGGGAACCAACAAACTGATCAGCATTCTGAGAATGAATTCTCACTCCCTGAAAATGAAGACAAGTTACCTGTCTCCTCACCTCTTGAGTCAGATAAAGAACAAGTCCAGAAACCCCAAGATGTTGCTTCAGAAGAGGGATTCACTGAAAGGTACTTAAAGTCAATTAATACTTGTGGGGATCCATCATACCCCTTACATGATTCATTAGAGATTAACCTCCAGACTAAAAATTTCAACGTAGCATATGGGTAGGCTTTTAGGGAAATCTATCCTCTTTAACCAATTGCCTACATTCTCATCTGCTAACCTTTCTGAATTGCAACAATTTAAACTTAGAGCCTAAACAACTAAAGAGGGAATATTGGGAGAAGCATGACAATTATTAATTAATCATATTTTTCTTCAGTTCTTTCAGTTTAATTTAAAACTATTTTAAAGCATGAACTGTTTACTTTATGTCCTTTGAATTATAGTGTCATAGGTTAGCAGTTATAGCAGTCATAGGTTAGCAGAGCATGTTTTTGGTTCTGATGGGAGCTCAGATACATCTGTTTTTTAATCTGGATTTGTTTAGGAGGAGCATATTTTTTTGGGGGGGGGCTGATATGCTTCAAAAATCCCTTGGAGTTGTTGAGTGAATGAATTTAATTTTTCTCGTGCATTTTAGTTCAACTGTTGCACGAAGTACTCATTGGAAAACATGTGTTCATTCAGAGAAACAGAGATGAAAACCAGCTAACAAATTGTACTTGTTGCTTTCTTCCATCATCTCAGAAAGAGCCCCGAGCCTGGTCATTCTCTTCTCCCTCTGGTACCAGAGAAGGATGCTCTAGAAGGTGTTACAGATGGTTCAGTCAAGTCCAACAAGGAGGATGGAGTAGAAAGGTACAGTGACTGATTCCAGTTATTTGGAAAATCATCATGACAAATATGAATATAAACATTGTAGATATCTTATAAAAGGATGCAGGCCTCCAGGCTTTGGGGTTTGGGTTTTTTTTTTTAAAGAGGAAAATTGCTACTTTGCATGCTTTAGCACTTTCAATTGTTAACAGTAATAGAAAAAAAAATTCAACAACCTTTTTTTTCCCCATTTTCTAGGGTGTTAAAATGGGGGTTTCTTTCACTTTTAAGCCCACTTTCATTTTGAGGTAAATTTGCTGGACACCGAAGCGGATTCTCATTCCACACCCATTAGCCCACTTGCTTAGACAACTCTTGGTCTCCCAAGAGCCTCTCTGAGCCTCAGTTTTCTCATTCTTAAAATGAGGAGATTGGATAAGATAATTTGTTATCTTCCTGCCAAATCTAAGTCATACAGATCTGTATAGACCTTGGAGCAAGAAAAAAAGACTTTTACCTTGGGGGAGTCAATGAATCTCTCTATTCTTTATTTTTATAATTAAAGGATTAGACTTGATACTCTCTAAGGTCCCTTTCAGCTCCCAATCTATGAAATCCCAGAAGTCTAGGAATTCCAAGTTTTGCCATTCCCTCACCTCAACCTCCACCCCTACTGCATATCGTGTGCCTGCTGTGTGAAGACTCCCTTCTACGCCCTGCCCCCTGCTATCCCAGTGGACCTTTCCTAAGTGAATTGTCACCTAATATTATAGAAAATGTGCTAACTGAAAGTGGTTTCCTTTGAGATTTTCTGGGTTGGGAATAGAATGGTACAAAGTTAAAATATATTTGTGAATAGACAGCAATTCTTTTAAGGTTTTTAACTCTTTTTATGGTACTCTGAATATATGTGTGGTGAATATCAGACATCAAATTAGTACCTGAGGTTGGAGAAATGCATTGTATTAAACAGCTGCTAGTATTTTATAAATTATTTGATTAATATTTTGCACATGCTTCAAGAATGTACAATCACCTGTTTTTCAAGTCTGAACACTTCTGCCTTCAGAGTCAGCTGCCTTCATTGGCAGCTCTATTATCTTGGTGCCTGAATGTGCAGGTGCCCAGTGAGATGTATACATATTTTCCATAAACATATGTAAAATTAATCTCCAATTGGAACTTATTTCTGCTACTAACTTGTCAAACATTTCCCTAGGGCCTTTCCTGGTATGTATTTATCACATTCCCACTTAGGGTGTAGGAAAGTATTTGTTCGGCAGGTCAAGAATAGGACTGTGGGTGTTTATTTTTTCACAAATTGATATGTATTTAGAAATTAATATTATTCTTGAACTTTTCTTCCTGAACTCAAATCCAGCCTCAGACATTTACTAGTTGTGTGACCTTGGGAAGTCACTTAATCCAAGTTGCCCAGCTTCCTCATCTGTAGAATAATGAGCTAGAGAAGGAAATAGCAAACCACTCCAGAATTTTTAACAAGAATACCCAAAATAGGATTATGAAGAGGTGGACATGATTGAAAATGAATTAACTACAACATAGTATATATATATATATATATATATATATATATATATATATATACATATAAATGTATATATGGATATAAATATTTCAGATGCTTGATTTTTTTGATCAGTCTATGAGTTTCACCATTCTATTAGGAAGTATAGGGTTCTGCAGGTAATTGCTACTTAAATATGGAGAGGTATCACGTTATAATAGAAAGGGCTTAGGATATAAAAGACTTGAATTCAAGTCTACTTCCCTCACTGACCATATGATAATGGGTGAGTCATTTGGTCTTTCTAATCCTAATCTTTATGATGAGAAGAATGATACCTGGTGGATTTTTTGTGAGAAAATAATTTTGTCTACTATAAAGTACCATTCTAAAGATTCTGGGTGGGTCATGAAGATGGACAACAGATGGACTGCCTAAGTAACAGATTGGGTCCCATGTGAACACAAAGAGCTAAAAGCCTGAAAAATTGATGGGATGAGCTAATAATCTGTTCCTCTGCAATATGAAAGAAACACGGCTCCTTGGTTCTCATTTGCTGTAAATTTATATCTTTGAATTGGTTTGAATATAAATTAGTTATAATTATTGATCTTTTCAATTCAGAGTTAGGTTATTGGATAATTTGGGTCAAAATTCTTCTGGTTTATAGATGGAAAACTGAGGAAAGAATTAATGTAAGAAATCTTTTGAAAGAAGTCTAGGCAAAGAATGGGGGGAGAGAGAGAGAGAGAGAGAGAGAGAGAGAGAGAGAGAGAGAGAGAGAGAACGAACAAGCTCTGAGGTTTTGAAATGGGGACGATATTGTTACCATTGATAAAAAGATGAAAATTGAGGTAGGCTAGTAGCCTTTAAGAAAATGTGATAGAATTGTTTTAAATGAAATATGAAATATTGCTGAATGAGGTAGCTATATGGTGCAGTGGATTGAACACCTGCTTTGGAGTCAGGAGGACAGGAGTTTGAATCCAGCCTCAGACATTTACTACCTCTGTGACTTTGAGCAAGTCACTTAACCCTGATTGCCTCACATCTCCAGTTGTCCTGATTTATATCTAGTCACTGGACCCAGATGACTCTGGAGGAGAAAGTGAGGCTGGTGACTCAACACAGCCCTCCACTCAAATCCAATTCATGTGCTTGTCATGGCATCACCTCTCTGATGCTGTGATCTTCTTCCAGAACGAAGGACAAAACATTTTTATTGCTGTATGTGACTACTGATTTTATAAACTACTTTCCTGTCTTTATTTTAAAATTCCTCACAATCTGGGGGATTGATTGTTTAATGAGGCAGCTATGATGGATGTGGATCCCAAATAGTATGGAATACTGTAGTTTAATTATGGGTTAAAATTTTACTTCTGTTTTTACTTATTGTTTTTGTGACCAGACAAGTCACTTAAGGTAAAGGAAGATAATAAACATTTATAATAGTGCCTTCTATGTTCCCAGTACTATCCTAGGCACTTTTTACAAAAAAAATAGCACATTTGAGCCTCATAACAGTGATACAAGGTAGTAGTTTACATTTTACAGTTAAGAAAATGGAGTAAGGGGCAGCTAGGTGGTACAGTGGATAAAGCAGCAGTCCTGGAGTCAGGAGGATTTAAGGTTAAATCCAACCTCGGACACTTAATAATTACCTACCTGTATGACCTTGACAAGCCATTTAACCCCACTGCCTTGCAAAAAAAATAGAAAACAGAGTTAAACAGTGACTTGCTAATAAGTGTCTAAGATTGAATTTGAACTTGGGTCTTCCTTATCTGGGCACTCTACTACTCTACTCTACTCTATACCTCACTATCCTTATCTGTAAAATGAGGGTTACCTTCTAACTAGCTCTCTGATTCTGTGATCCATGATTCTTGCATATGTCATGGTAGCAGAAGGAAAAGTGAGACTTGGGGCTTGAATTGTACAGGTGTATAATTGATCATTTATTTCTTTACTTGAATATGTAAATTATATAAATATCTGTCATGAAAGGAAATAACCTATTAGGTTTGAGAATGGATTTTGACTTCTTTCTTGCCAAAAGTGGTTAAGTTTTGGCTTTGTCCTCCCAATGAGGAACTATTATAGAAAGTTTTTCAGAGGCTAGTGAAGGGACTTTAATCTTTATTCTGTAAATGAAAGAAGGTGTTATGGGATTGGAGAAGCTGGAGAAGGAAACGAGCTATCTTGAAGCACTGTCCTTTCTGAGTACACGCAGTCTAACATCTGGGGCAGCTAGGTTGAACAGTGAATACAGCGTCAGATCTGTAGTTGGGAATATGTGAGTTTAAATTCAGTCTCAAGCAGTTATTAACTGTATGACCCTGGTAAGTCAATTAACCTCTGTTTACCACAGTTTACTTATATATAATATGTGTGTATTAATGTATACATAAATGAGGATAATAATAGTGCCTACTTCCTAGGATTGTTATGGGAATCAAATGAGATAATAATTATAAATCACTTAGCACAGGTGTGACTCATGATAAATGGGAGAATCAAAGGTCTCTAAACAGATATAGACAAAGACCTCCTCCAATTCTCTTTATCCCAAACACTCAAAAAACCAAAGTGGAAGGAATTGGGCATATCTAGGAGGGGAAGTGAATAGTATCCCTTGGGGAAGGGACTGGACTGGAGGGATGAGACAGAAGTTCTGGGAGATACCAGTTTCTGGTGTGTTGACAATGAAAAAGCAGAAATTTTAAATGTCAAATGCAAGGCAGCTGTCAAGAGCAGAAACTAAACACTGCTTACCAGTCAAGGCAGGATGTTAAGAGGAACCAAGACTATATGGGACATAAAATAGGAACACCACCATAGAAAAACCAGAACTTAGAAACTAGGGAGAAGTCAGAAGAAGCCATGATTGGCTATAAGTATGTCTCTCAAGAAGTGGCGAGAGCTGTTTACAATAACCTTTGCATCTTTTTTTTTTCTTTGCAAGGCAGTGGGGTTAAGTGACTTACCAAGGTCACACATCTAGGTAATTATTACATATCTGAGGTCGGATTTGAACTCAGGTGCTCCTGATTCCAGGGCTGCTCTATCCACTGCACCACCTAGCAGCCTCTAACCTTTGCATCTTAAAGGAACAAGTATGCTGGAACCTTCCATTATTTATCAGTTACCATCCGTTGCTTTGTTGAAGACGATCCCAATTCTAGAAACTCAAATGACTGAGACTTCACCATCAGGAAATGGAGAAATCATAGGCAAATATCTCCTGGGTAATCTAGCTTGTAAGTCTTGATGCTTTCTGGAAGAATGTGGTCCTGCCATGAGTAAATTGACTCACTACCTCATGAAGGTTTGTCTGGCATCTTGCAGCTTTATGTGGATAGCTGAGCAGTGTTTGGAACTCCTCTAGGCAATGATAGAGGCACCAGTGTTTGTTACTCAGGACTGTGGTATTTGTACTAAAGACAGTAGGTGTGGCACACTCAGGAGACAAACTTGATTCACACATTATTACTCAGATACTTCTGTGGACCTATGATGACGCTGATCCAGGTTCCTGCCTATCCTGGGCAACTCCTCTTCATGTTTTCTTAGAACCTCATTAGAGACATGATAATAAGCTATTGCTAGCTCAAAAGTGCTTTAATTCATTTTACTAGTCAGTCTTCACAACAATTCCCTGACATTGGTAGTGAAAGCAGCATCATTGTTTTAAAAATGAGGAAGTTGAGAATTGGGTTACATGAATGCCCATGGTCACCTAGCTAATAAGGGGCAGAGTGGGTCTATCTTTCTTCACTTAATGCATAGCCAAAATTGAATGACATAGATATGGCTATCTAGTAGAGAAAGTAAGAGTTTCTTAACTTTAAATGATCTACCCATAGTTCTCTCTTCTTTATGTAGTGGTTGCTCTTTGTTCCCTCTATCAGTCACTTCCTTCCCATTTCCTTCTTTATTTCCTTTCTTCCTTCCTTCTTCACTTCTCTTCATCTCTTCTTCTTCCCCTGTTATTTCTTCCTTCCTTCCTTCCTTCCTCCCTTCCTCCCTCCTCCTTCCTCTTGTCCATTCCTTTCCTCCCTTCCCTCCTTCATTCTTCCCTCTTTTTTCTCCTTTCCTTTTTTTCCTTCTTTTCTTATCCCTTCTCTTCCCTCTTTCCCTCCTCCTTTTTTTTCTTTTTGGAAAGGCTGATGATTTAATCTACAATCCCTCACGGATAGGGTGTTTTTTTCCATGATCTCTATCTGTGTTCTTAAATGACCAAGCAAGCCCAGCTGAGACTGGAAGAATTTGTAAGAGTGCAGAGGAATGGGCATGTGCAGATGTTTTGCATTTGTACACAACAAGAAGTGTGGCAATTTTCATGTGTTATCTCTGGTAGCATTAGACTCCATTTAAAATTCATTTGGCATAATCCTAGCTGGCCCTTTGCTGTATCTTAACTTAATCTCTACATTGACTATTCAAAACTTTTCCCACTGTCCTTAATTTCACCCCCCATCCCTAATGCTTAGCTATGATTAGCTGTGAATTCAGAGGACCTCTTATGAAATATATAACCCTCCTTCAGATAGAAAGGTGATAGAC
Source organism: Macrotis lagotis (assembly GCF_037893015.1). Lineage (NCBI taxonomy): Eukaryota > Metazoa > Chordata > Mammalia > Peramelemorphia > Peramelidae > Macrotis > Macrotis lagotis. Next base: position 89,615,764 of record NC_133661.1, on the reverse strand, counting down.
TCAAGATACAGAAAAAAAGATTATATTTTTGGACATATCCACTGGTATGGATTGATTTGATTTCATTATATTTGTTATAAAGAGCTTTTTTAAAATAGGGGAAGGCAATCTGAGGAGGGGGAAAAGCAATAGTGATGCAGAAACAAAGGAAAAACGTTGAATTTACCATAGAAATTTTTAAAAAGCAAACTATATGAAACAAAGAAATACAGTTTCATTTGCAATCCACTTTTTATGCTTTACTTTGTAGATGGAATTGCTAATTTTTAGGTATTAAGTTCAGAATAAAACAATAATGTTACTAAAAACAAAAACAAAACCAAGACAAAATTAGGAGAATGTCTATAGTTCCTAATAACTATATATCTATAATTTTATGAGCTTTCCTCCCAAATCTGTTTATCTTCTTCTTTTTTATTTATTTTTATTTTTTTAAGTTTTTTTCCAAGGTAAATGGAGTTAAGTGGCTTGCCCAAGGCCACACAGCTAGGCGATTATTAAGTGTCTGAGGCTGGATTTGAACTCAGGTACTCCTGACTCCAGGGCTGGTGCTCTATCCACTGTGCCATCTAGCCACCCTGTTTATCTTCTTAACTTCATAATTTCTGTCTGTCATTTTATCAGCTTGTTCAATGTTCAAAATATTGAAAGTGGCTTTAATTTTTTCTTCTTACTTTCTCATATTCATCATTTACCAGGAGTTGCTTATTGCATTTCTACAACATCCTTAGTATTTTACTCCCTTCCTTTCTATTCCTACTGCCTTAATCCTCATACAGGTACTCATCACCTTATGCCTAGACTATTACAATAGTGTTTGCTATTGTAATATTCTTGCCTCTTTATTTTGCTTCTTCTGAGCTATCTTTGGGCAACTAATTAGTTTCATGGATAGTGAGCAGCAGGGTGTGGAGTCAGGAAAACCTGACTTATTAGCTATGTGACCCTAGACAAGTCATTTACATTAATCTACTGGAGGAGGAAAAGGCAACCATTCCAAGTATCTTTGCCCAAAAAACCCATGGATAAAAAGCTGTACTTCTGTTAATACCTTTTGGTGTATGTCATTCCATTATCTCAGTTAAATGTGAGATTCAGTGGATCAAAGGACCCTGATCAATTCCCCCATGTTTCCCACCCCTCAACCATTAACTATCTGATAATTCCTAAAATCATCTTTTTTAACAATTTTATTAAATGTTTTGAATTCCAAATTCTATCCTTGCCTCTGTCCTATTTGTCCTCCCTCCCTGAGATGGTAAGAAATCAGATAGGTATATATGTGCAACTATGTAAAACATTTCCATATTAGTCATTTTGTACAACAAAACTTGATTTCTAATTCTTAGCCACTACAGAAAGAGTTGCTATAAATATTTTTGTACAAATCCCCCTTTTTAATGTCTTTGGGATATAGATCTAGCAATGGTATTTCTGGATCAAAGGGTATGTATGCTCAGTTTTATAGTCCTTTGGACATAGTTCCAAATTGCTCTCAGAGTTTAATCATCCCTTTTAACAAAGATTAAGGAATAAAAGGAAAAAACAAGTTTAGCAAAACCAACTAACATTGTCTGTGTGGTTCCCAAAATCCCACACCCCTAGTATGTATTGCCCTCTATAATGAAGTCTACCCACCTTTAATGACTAACCCAGCAACATCATCCTTGCAGACCTTGAACATTTACTAACCCTTAGTTAGTAATGACCTTCTGCTTTGACCTCACTTTCTGAAATTTTCTGTCTTCACAGTTGTTTTGTACCTCTCTAATGTGCATATGAAATGTAATATATTATCATGCTCTACTTTTCCTCCTATACTATAAACTCCATGAAGATATGTATATCTCTTTATTTAAAGCTTTTATTATCTCCTAATATCTAGAATAATCTTTATATATGACTTATATTAACAAAAGATAAGTATTGCTGGTTGAATGAATGAATTCATGTATAAAATGGAGTTGAATCATAATTTCCCATGATACCTCATAAAACTGGGATTTTAGAGTAATAAAATAGTTAGATTAGGTGACAATGGTCCTTTCAACTCAATTTTTTTCTCATTTGTTCTAAAAAAAAGTCATTGAAAATTTCTCTTTACTCCTTTTCCATCCTTTTCTTCTACCCTCTTCTTCTTGTGTCCATTTCTTCCTCTATTCAAATTATCTTCTTTGGTTCATTAATTAGAACACATGTTTTACTGTTGCCTTTCTCTTTTCTTTTTTGCATCACAGTCATTTCTTTGCCCCTGTGGGTTGAACATTCTCTTGTAACAAAGAAAAACAGTTAAGCAAAAACACCTGGAACAGAGACAGCTTCTGACAGTGTGTATATATACAACAAGCGAACAGTAATTGTTTGGGGAACCTAAAATTGGAAATTTTGTTTATACTTCTGAGCCAGAAGAGCTGACCTTACTCAACACACTTCTAGATTCTTCATCTCACCAATTATGGCTATGCCAGATCTATCACCACAGGGAGTTTTCACATTTGGGGAAAGTGGTGAAATTATGTCCCTGAATTTAGACAGACCAGTTTGAACTACTAGTGCTCTGTGATCAGCTTGGGTGCTTGCTTTCCTTCCCAGACTAAACCATCTGAGGAAAAAAAAACTAGCCTGGGGAAGGAGAGCAGGAGGGGGAGACAGACGATTGTAATTTGCTGGGAAAATACAGTGTTGGTTCCCAAATAGTTTTGAGACCTTGTTCTCTTGCCTTTTAACTCTTTCTCTCTCTCCCTATCGTTTTCCTCCATTGTCTCTCCTTCCCTTTTCCCCTTCACTACGAACTTTGTTCCTGAAAAGAACTAGTCATGATACCATGACTTACAGTTTGAGAGTAAGTTTTTATATTAGATTATGGTCACAGCTATGTAAATTAAAGGAGAAAATACTAGTCTCATTCCCTTTGCAGCTCTGCTGAGACCTTGAGGTTAGGTTATTTTCTCAGACTGTTCTGAACATTGTCTTTCTTTAGCTTTTCTGGTAGATTTCATAACATATTTAAGAGTAGAATGAACTTTAAATAATATCTTTAATAGAGTGATAGGTACAGTAGAAAAGAAAGACAGGTTCAAATTCTGACTAATGTTTATTACATGCATGACTTTGGGTAAGTGGATTCATATTTGGTTATTCTTGTACCCAGAGCAAATTTAGGGAAGGAAAGGGACAGAGGGAGAATAATACGCTCTAGCTGTTGGAGAAAGAGAGGGTAATCTGTCTCCTTGAGGGTCTAGCTTGTAGCCCCACAGTCTTGGTCACTAAACTAGAGAAGAAAGAATGACATGGGGAGAGAGGGTATGGGGTAGAGTAAAGTACACCCTAGGAGAAGTACATAATGGTAGAGATGATTTGGAATGGCAGTCTTTGGCGGTGTAAGGAAGTGTGATTAGTCTTGTAACATAGATTGGGCCAATTTGAGTGCCATGAAGCTTAGGGGGAAAAAAGTATGACTCCCTTGGATGTTCACACCCTGAGATAAAGTTCTAATTGCTCTTCACTAATTATATTTCTGTGGGCAAGTAATTTAACTTCCTTGACCTTTACTGTCTTCACTATTTCAATGGGGATAATAATATTTATATTACTTATATTGTGGTGAGTTATATCACATCACATGTATGACAAGAAGATGACAGGGTAAATTTAGTGAAGCATGGTTGGGGCCACGTGACACACTTACCCATAAGGAAAGTATGTCTTCTTGGACTGGGAGAGGGTTAAGAGATCTAGGACATTACCCTAGGAAACTTTGAATAAATGTGAGCTATAATTTTAAGATACATTATGATAGAAATATAACCTAATTCTTGTTTTTAACTGTTTCTTATCATGTGTATTTGTTCAAATATTTCCTGGAAATTAAATAAATGGATAGAATAAAGGGATAGAATCCCTTAATTAAATCTGAATTTACGCCCTGTCAGGATTGGGAAACAAGAGGCCTCTTCTCTGGTTCTGTCTCCTCTTCTACCCAGTTGGGTTATCTGGGTCAAGCCTGTTGATCTCTATGATTCTCAATTACATTTTCTATAGCATGGAGATAATAATATCTGTCCTATACCCCAGGGTAGTTATGAGAACAAAATGAGATAATAGAGAACAGTACTTAGAAAAATAGAGCACTGTGCAAATGGTATATGTAACATTTTTGCAAATTATCTCTAGGTCTCAGAGAGCTTATTAAAATCTAACTATATTATAACTTCTGCAATCTGTAATTGAAAGAATATTCATTTTGAAATATTCTCTGAGTATATATATATACATATTATATAAACATTTATATCTTTCGGAAGGATCAAGTGTCATAGTTTCTAAGCTGAAAAGGGCCTTTGAGGTTATCTAGTTTAGGCCCCTCATTTTATAGATAAAGAAACTAAGGCCCAGAATGATTGAGTTGTCCAAAGTCCCAAATCACTCTAGATCATTTTTAGTTAATGCTTGGGGTTTTTTTTTAGGTTTTTTTGCAAGGCAGTGGGGTTAAGTGGCTTGCTCAAGGCCATACAGCTAGGTGATTATTAATGCTTGGTTTTAAAAATGTTTTTTGTTGATATTTTTCCATTGACTAGATTTCTCTGAGTCCTTTCCTTCATGCTTCTCCCCCAGAAAGCATTCCCTCAAAACAAAGAATTTTTTAAAAAGAAAGAAATAGAGAAAAAATAATTAAAACTGATCCCCATATTGAAAAATATCTGATGTTAGATGAAGAGATGCCCACCCATGTATACTATCTCTTCAAAAGAATAGGGAAAAGGTATCTTTTCCTTTTGCTTCTTGAAGCTTAGCTTAGTCTTTATAATTTCACAGTATTCAGTTAAAATGTTTTAGTGGTCGTTGTTAGTTTACATTGTTGGAGTCAAGTATATATTTGGTTTTCTTAGTTCTTGATTTTTTGGTCAGTCCATGTCTTTCATACTTTTTTGTATTCATCATATTCATTCTTTCTTAAAGCACAATAGCATCTAGTTGCATCGATAGACCACAATTTATTTCACCATTCTCCAAATGATGGGCATCTACTTTGTTTTTACTTCCTTGCTTCCACAAAAAGAAGTGCTATAAATTTTTTGAAATTATAGAGCCCTTATTGTTTTCTATGCCCTCCTTGAGGTATAAGCCTAGTGATAGAATCTTTGGATCAAAGATTATAGATACTTTATTTCCTTTTTTTTGAATAATTCTAAATTTTCCAGACAGGTAGTGCTAATTTGGAGCTCTACCAACAATGCAATAGTACCTGTTTTTCCCAAACTCCTCCAACATTGACTGTTTCCATCTTTTGTAATCTTTTTTTAGGTTTTTTTCAAGGCAAATGGGGTTAAGTGGCTTGCCCAAGGCCACACAGCTAGGTAATTATTAAGTGTCTGAGATCAAATTTGAACCCAGGTCCTCCTGACTCCAGGGCTGGTGCTTTATCCACTACGCCACCTAGCTGCCCCATCTTTTGTAATCTTTACCAGTTTGTGGGATGTAAAGTGTTTGCTTTTATTTATATTTCTTTTATAACTAATGCTTTGAATTATACTTTCATATGATTTTTAATATTTTGCATTTCTTTTGAGAATTGTTCATATCTTTGACTACTTTTCTATTAGAGAATGGATTTTATTCTTATTTATTTTGTACTTACTGAATATTTATAAAAAGAGTTGTGCTACCCTTATAATCTAGACCTTTAGGTCTGTGTGGTATCTGAAAGCATCATCTTATACTTCTTGATCTTTTAGACATAAAGGGATCCTATATAATCACACGGTAACTAAATCAACAAGGCAGCATGGAAGGGGAAGATTATCCAACAGCCATTCTAAAGTCTTGAGGAAATTTAGAATTAAACATGGTCATTACTCAAATTAAACATGAGCACATCATTCCTCCTTCTCTTCTGGAACCTTTAATTATCCTGACCTGACTGAAGCTCTGACATCAGTTTTGGATGCAGTTTTATTTTTAGCAACAATATTTTGGGATAGATTATTATTTAGGAGAGAAGTAGCCTCACAATAGACCATGAAAATTTGAGTACTTCAGGCACAGGTGCCATGTTTTTTTCTATGTAAAGAGTGGATGGAATAAATATATAGGAGACTCACTTTAATGACCTAGGCAATGTTGATTACTATCATAGATTTAGAGCTCGACGGGACTTTGGAGTTCATGCAGTTCAATTGCTTCATTTTGCAAATGAAGAAACTAAAATCTAGGGTGATGAAATAACTAGTGGAAGTATTCAGGATCCATAAATAATGATACTAATAATAAAAATGATGATAATAATAACAACAGCATTCATCTTAGGCTCTAAGATTTACAAGGACTTTATGGAGGTTAACTCATTTGAGTCTCACTACCACCCTGTCAAGTAGGTACTATTATTATCACCATTTTGCAGTTGAAGAAACTGATGCATACATAAATTTGCCCAGGATCACACAGTTGGTAAGGGTCTGAGATGCTCAGACTCAAGTCTTCCTGACTCTAAGTCCTATGTCCCAGCCCCAGCACCATCTAGCTGCCCCAGTTGGAGGGGCTGTTATTTGACAGATAAGGAAACTGAGGCAAACAGGGTTAAGTGACTTGCCCAGAGTCACACAGCTAGATTTGAACTCAGGAAGATGAATCTTTCTGACTTCAGATCTGGTATTCCATCTGCTATGCTTCCTGGCTTCCCTTGGAATTTCTAATGGAATCTTAAAGATCATCTCATCCAACCCCCTTTCCCTTTTTTTTTTTTTTTAGGGTTTTTTTTGCAAGGCAAATGGGGTTAAGTGGCTTGCCCAAGGCCACACAGCTAGGTAACTATTAAGTGTCTGAGGTCGGATTTGAACTCAAGTCCTCCTGACTCCAGGGCCGGTACTTTATCCTCTGTGCCATCTAGCTACCCCCCCCCCCAAAGATGAGGAAACTGAGGCCTCAAGATCAGGACTTGCCCTAGAATCACATAGGCTATGTGTAGCAGATCCAGGATTGAAACCCAGACTCCCCAAATTCAAATCCAGGGATCTTTCTACTATATCGCATTGCCTCAAATTGCTTAATTGGGTGGCACCATGGTGTTTTATGAGAATTGACATATGATAAATACAGTCCTCTGTATCTGATCAGGCTTATAAAGGATGTTCCTCTTTTCTCTCTGTGTTAAGTGGTTCATTAAATAAAAGCTTAGCACAAAGAATTTTTTTGAATTTTAAATATTTTTATTTCAAGTTTTGAGTTCCAAATTCTATCACTCCCTTCCTTTTCCTTTCCTTCCCCTTCCCTGAGATAGCAGTCAGAGATAGGTTATATGTGCAATTATATAAAACATTTCCATATTAGTCATTCAAATCAAAGAAAAAAAGAAAAACTGAAAAACAGCATGCTTCAGTCTGTATTTCATCAATATCAGTTCTTTCTCTGGGGGAGGGTAGTATGCTTCATCATTAGTCCTTTGGGATTGTCTTGGATCATTGCATTACTGAGAATAACTAAGAAAGATATGGTTTTGTTAAACTGATTTCCTTGTGCTATTAATATACTAAGACACATTGGTGGGAAAAGAATTTGAAAAGTAGCTCATTGTATAATCCTGGCCTAATTTGCCAGGGGCCTGGCTTGACCCTTTTCTTCCCCAGACATAGCAAATAATCCAGTATTAAATATTTTAACAGGTTTGATGACTCAGGTATGGATTTCCTAATGTTTTTCCTTTTTTCAGGCACACATTGGACCAGGATCTGATTATAGATATTTTTAGGACCCTTTAATTCACTTTCCATTTGGAAAGATAGTTTTTTTTTGGGAAGAAAAGACTCAGGACAGTGATCCTTAGAGGTAATTATATATGTATATGTATACTTGGATCTGCTGCTGCATAGATGCTGGTACTGTAATATAAAAATTTCCCTTAGGTGTGCCAGTGTGGTTTAAGGGAAAGCTCTAAGATGAAGATCAGAAGAATATGTTCTCAACCCTTAACAATTAGATGTATGCTCTTAAGTAAGTCATCTTAGTTCTCTGGGTTTCAGATTTCTCTTCTGTAAAAAAAAAAAGTGTTAGAATAGCTGGTTTCTAATATTACAATTCAAAAATAGCATGTGTTTAGAGAAAGTCAATGCATGGAAATAAAGTAGATGCCCTAGACTGTTGTTACAGTCTCCTAACTGATATACCTTCTAGTCTCTCTCCCCTCAAATCCATCTTCTACACAACTGTCAAAAAAAAATTTTCCCAAGGCATAAATCTGAACAAATCATTCCTCTGTTCAAAAACCTTCCATGGCTCCCTATTGTCTTTATAATTTAAAGAGAAACACATTTGTTAGCCTGTTATTAATTAACCCTAGAATGTCTAAGAGCATCAATTAATGAAAAAATTCATGAGGTATTCTTGAAGTCCAGTCTTTCTCTAAATCCTTTCATAATCTGCTCTCATCTACCTCTCTATCCTTAATTCAGATTATACTATTTCACAAACTTCTAGGTTCAAACCTTAGTGGACAATTACTGTTGTTCCTCGATCTTGGTCTGCTGTCTTCCACCTCCCATTTGTACATATCCCTCATACCTTCTCAACTCTGCCTGTTTAAAGTTTTCTTCAAGCGTCACTTTTTCCAAAAGGCTTTGCCAGACCATTCTCTCAAGTGTCCCTCACTCCTCAAGTTTTACTGGAACATTCTGTTGGTCTCTCCTTTTTCTTTATCACATAAAACAAGCATTATTCTTAATCCATACCTTTATGGCATTTCCTCCCATCCCAATCCCTGTAGTTCTGGGGGCTTCTGTTGTTTCTAGGATGGTGTTTTGTCTTGCCCATAATAACCACTAAATAAATGTTTGTTGAATTGAAATGAAACCTTACAGAGGTCCCATCTATCATTCAACAAACATTTTGGGCTCCTACTTTGATAGGAGCTTAGGGTAGTTGAAGTCTACCCTTACCATCAGGGACTTTAGATTAGTTGGAGGGAAAAGAAGAGCACCTCTTAACAGACACTGCAGAATAGGATAGGACTAAATTATGGGGAGAAGACTATGTTGTTCAAAGTTTAGAAAAGGGAGGTCTCTGAAACCTGGGGTAATCAGGGAAAACTTTTTTGAAGAGATTGACTTTAATCTTGGCTTTGAAAGATGAATAGACTTTTTTGTAGGGGAGAGAGAGGCAGGATCCAGGTAAGGGGATCCATTTGAATAAGACATAAATGCAGGAATGATCATGGTAGGGAAGAGAAGAATCTAAAGGGTTATTGGAAATATGTGCAGTTGTTGATTTTCACATAATCATACAATCTTGGCCAGTTATATCCATTTTTCATGCTCTTCGCATAATGCTTGCAGCAGAAGATAGATCAATAAATGTTGATTGATAGGTTCAAGAGTCTCCTGGGGCAGCTAGGTGGTGCAACAATAGAACATAGCCCTGGAGTCAGGAGAACCTGAGTTCAAATATGGCCTGAGAAACTTAATAATTACCTAGCTGTGTGACCTTGGGCAAGTCACTTAACCTTGCAAAAACCAAAAACCCCCCCAACAACAAAGAGTCTTCTGCCCCCTACTCCCCTAACCTCTAAGATGTGGATGGCTTCCCTTCTGTATCATTATTGTTATTCAAGGTTTCCTAGATTCTCCTCTCCCTCACATCTAGGGATCTGCTAGCTATTTCACGGGGACTTCATCGTCCTTCCTTCTAATCTATCCCCCTTCTCCAGAATCTTTGAAATAAAATTAAATAGAACTTCTCTCATCTGTTATTATTTTTCTCATGTCTGATTTAAACCCAAACAGACCCCATTTTACCTTTTTAGATTCATTTCACTATTCTTCCCCTTTATATATTCTCTATTAAAGCTGAACCAACCTTCTTGCTGCTCCTTGGACTCAATAGAGCTCCAGCCCTGAAATAAGGAGGGCCCAAGTTCAAATCCAATTCAGACACTTACTACCTGTGTGACCTTGGGCAAGTCACTTAACCCTGAAGATCTCCTTTCCAGTGGTCCTGATTCATATCTGGTTACTGGACACAGATGGCTCCAGAGGAGAAAGTGAAGCTGATGACTTACTTAGCAATAGCACCCCTCACTCAAATCCAATTCATGTGCTTGTCATGGAATCACTTCCCTAGTGTCATGGTCTTCTTCAAGAACAAAGAAAAAACATCAGGACTCAGCATTTATCTCCCACCTATGTAGCTTTGTAGATATTGTCCTGTATGTCTGGAATGTACTCTCTTCTTTTTTTTTGCAAGGCAAATGGAGTTAAGTGGCTTACCCAAGGCCACGCAGCTAGGTAATTATTAAGTGTCTGAGACTGGATTTGAACTCAGGTACTCCTGACTCCAGGGCTGATGCTCTATCCACTGTGCCACCTAGCCACCATGTACTCTCTTTTTTAAGAATCCTCAGCTTAATTCAAAGCAAACTTTAGACTACCCTTGATTTCTAGCTGGTAGTTTCTCTCTGTCTCTCTCTGTCTCTCTCTCTGTCTCTCTCTCTCTCTCTGTTTCTCATTCCCTCCCAAAACATATTATATTTATCTGATAAAATATATATCATGAGTTAAAGAATGTAAGCCCCTTGAGGGATTTTTTTTGTTTTTTCTTCATTTAGTGCTAATACAGTACTTTGAATACTAAATAAATACTTGTATTGACTTTTAAACACTTTAGCAAATTTATAGTGTAAAAGCTAAAGGTATATGATAAAAATGATTGTTATGATGACATAGAATAAGAGATACCATGTCAATGAACAATTTGGTATATTGCCCCTCCCCTTCCCTGCCAAAAGTAAAATAGATCCAGAAAAATATTTCTGACACATTGAAAGGATACTTTATGGAAATTTTTTTAAAAGATACATATAAATATTATGTAAGATGAGAAAGTGTGAAAGGGTTTTAAATTAGCATTGGTGGAAGGAGTTTTGACACCATGAAATTATGAAATTGTTAAAGTATAGAAACTTAAATTAGAAAAGTAGGCAACAAAAACTTGGTTAGAAAATAGACTTCCTACAAATATCTATATAATAAATTCAAATTGGCAAACATATCATCTTGTAGTCAATTTTCTAGTAAAATAACATGATTTAAACATCTGAGTTAGGAAATACAAGTTTTACTGGGTAGGGTGGGTCTTACAAATCATTCCATTGTTATAGACACTCCAATATGAGGGACTTATGAAACTGGAAGGCAAGACTAGTCACAGATAGCAAAGTGTAAAGACAAATATACATGCAGACTAATCTAGTTCATAGCAACAATTTTGTAGCCCACTATGCCTCTGGTATAGAATTAAAGCAACCTGAACCCTGGGCTTCATATATCATTTGCTACTTCTCACATCTTAGGATTTATGGTTTTGACCCTGGTTCTGAAGAAGGAAATAGTTAACCATACTGTATCTTTGCCAAGAAATTTCCAATGATAGTATGGTCTATGTGATCACATAGAGTCAGATAGGTTACTACTACTACTACTACTACTACTACTAGTTCAGTATTGAATAGATCACATTGACCGACCAAGTGATTGGGGACATGAATTGCACAATTATTTTTATTATAGTGAGGCGTATGCTGTGCAGGACCTCCTTCTCACTTGTCTTTACCAGAATTGTCCTACCCCATGGCCTGATTGATAGGAAACAGAACTATTGGAGATGGTCTGGCTGCTGCAGGAGGTTCTTGGCCTTAAATTGGTTTCTTGTCCTCCGTATAGCTATCACAGTGCATCAGCATGTGATATTTGGCAACAGAATGTGACAACCTGGTACATCCTAACCTGTCTCTTGATGAACTAATCATCAGTTTGACCTTTCCTCTCAGACTTTCCTTGGTTTCTCTTCCTTCCATATCAACAAGGCACCATAGTGTATCACTACTGGAAAGCACCAACATATGACAATTAGCAATAGAATGTGACAACCCAGTATATCCTCATCTATCTCTCAATGAACTAATTATTCCTCTTAGATCTTCCACCTTTGAGCTATTCATCAATATAAGTCAATTGACATCAACCTTAAAACTAGGACAGCATCAGCTTGCCGATCATAGGTCTATGCTGCTCTGCTCTGTTAGTATACTTCCTAAAGCTCACCAGATGCAGCTGCAACCACAAAACTGTTCAAGGCGTATGCTTCCCTCATGGAATGAACTCATTTGGGGTTGGCCCTGCCCTTCACAAAATAAAGAGAATACTCCCCAGGTCTCCTGCCAGCTTCTCTGGTATCAGTCCCATTAATGCACTGGATGCCTCAAGGCACCTGTCTCTGCCAATCTGGATTTGGGGATCTGAACACAGTTCTCTTTGGAATGGTACTCACCTATCTCCCAGAACAGGTATCAGTGGGTCCAGATTCAAATAGGAGTGAACAATTGAACAACATTCTGTTTTAGGCAGTTTCTTTTTCCACCGATTGTATTAGTGCTTTGACTTATCTGCCTGTTTTTTAAATCTTATCTTACTAATACCATGATTTTGACACCAACCTACATACTTCTTAGCCACAGAACCCTTTTCCCTTAAACCTGAGAGGATTCATTCAATACCATGGTTCTGCCAGAAGAGAAGAAATGGATACATCACGGTTATTTTGGGACTTGAGTGGGGGTCTTTGGTATTTTCTGTTAAGCTAAATAAAACCTGTTCAGTAATTATGTCTTATTAGACTGAGTGCTTGCATAGGAATTCACTTCCTTTTTAGGGAAACACATGAGCCATAGTCTGATGTTCCCAGGGGAAACTTTGAGTTGGGATATGGCATGGGAAATTCAGATGTTATCTGGAGAAAAGGAGAAATGCAATCCAAAGAGATTGTGAGACACTCTAAAAGTTGAATACAGTCGATGTAAGTCCAGAACTTTCATTCTGTTTCAGAAGTTACCATAAGGTGGACAGAACACAATCTAAGGTCTTACTGAGTATTCTCATTAGTCTTTTTTCCCCCTGTAGACCAAACGAACCTCAAGTTAATGTCTCTCATTTCCATTAAGTAATACATTCTTTGTTCTCTTGCCTTACACTTTTTTGATCTTGTATCTTATGACTTCATCAATACCCAGAGGAATTATCCTTCTGATAGAAAAATTTGATAATAATGCAATATCATCATTTAAACCATCATATTCAAATTCATGTAATATATGTAAAATGTTTTACATTTATTATTACATACAATGTTCACTATACTTTTATCCCATTTTATAGGTGAGGAAACTGAGGAAAAGAAAAAGCTAAATGACTTGTCCATATGCAAATAGCTAATCACAGTCAGGAGCAGAATTCAAACCTAGAAACTAGTGCTTTTCTCCATATATTCCACTCTTTTCCATCATTCTTTTTGCATGTTTAGACTCTGATGTAGTTCTGTGAAAGATGATTGACTATATAGCCTATACTAATCAGAATACACTTTCTCCTCCTAGGAAAATCAGGGTTTTGGTGTTAATGTCTCAAAATAGATTACTGTAAAGATACCCAAACTGAAATTGGTGGTGGGAGGATGCCAAATGTTTGTTTGAAAACCAATAAATCTTACTGTTTGGTAATATGCTCTAACTGTATTTTATTGAACAAACTCTGCCTCCCACTATGTTAAAGAAAGTCCTTGAGCTACTGTCCATTTTTCAAAGTACCCAAATGACTGGAAGGGGACAGGGCTGGAAACAGTCAGACCCTAACATTGAGGCATAGAAAATAAGATTCTTCAAAAATAATGAGCTAGAGGAGATTTGTCTGGGCAAATGACCAAGTGGCTGCTGCATAAACATGTGAGACCACAGTTGGCTGGAAAATGAGAATTCTGAAGGGGAATGCCAAGTGTGGGCTTATTTTATCAGTTATAAGGCTGCCTTTGTGTGTTATCTCCAAAGGACTTTAGAGAGAACTCCTACAAACTACTGTTAGTCTTGTAGAAGAAATGTCCCATCCTCTGAACCTGGGCTTACCTGGGTAATCATTTGAGGATGACAATCAGGAACTCAGGGAATCTGGGTATGATTGACCAATGAATGGTATCCTTGATGGAGATATCTTTAACCATAAGGGCTACCATGAGGGCAGAATGTGTTTCTATGTGAATTGACCTTGTTTAACTTTCTCCACTTTCCCTTTCCATTCATTTTGCCATTGGATTATCTCTGATGAGCAACACATGTGTGCAAGCTACCTCCTGAGGCTTGTGGAAAATGAATTAAGCCTCTGCCTTTGTACTGAGACATCCATGAGTTTCTTTTGCAAATCACCAAGTGAATTACCTAGACACTGCCATCAGAAGCAGGCATACACTGCTCTAAGGTTTTCAGTTTTGCACCTTTTTTTGAGGTAGGCAGACAAATTGCTAAGATAATAGAATCTGGGATGATAGAAAGAATCACCAATCTACAGGGATGTATAGGGACCTTAGAGATCATCTTGAGTCCCGGAGAGGTGACCATCCCAAAGTCACAGAAGCAGTCCTCCTTGCTATTTTTTTGCATGACATTCTTTCTCTTGATTCAGGTAACACTACAGTCTTCCATGCCTACTCAATTAAAATCCCTCCTTCTCTAAGAAGTCTTTCCTGAATTCTCTTCATGCTAGTGCCTTCTCTGTAAAGTGTCCTGTCTATAACTTCTTTGTTCATATTTCTTCCTTTTGAGCATTTCGATTTGACTTTTCAATGTATCTTGGTGTAGAACATAGGTGCATAATAAATATCTTTTTACTAACTGAATGATATACCAGAACCTGGATTCCAACAAACTTGTTGATTTTAAATCCAGTGTTCTTCCACTGCATTATAGGAAGCCCTGGCTCATAACTATTCAAGTCTTTCCATACTAGAGTCTTCAAACCTAAGAGATTTATGAGAAGGCATCTTGATATAGTTAAAAGAACTCTGGATTTGGCATCGGAAGACCTAGGCTGGAATCCAGGTTCAGTGTTGCTTTGAACAAATCAACCATTCTGAGTTTTTACTTTAATGTCTGTTAAAGGAAGAGACTGCATGAGATACCCCAAGGTCCATAGAATCTCCAACCTGGAATCAGGAGGGTGAGAGTTCAAATGTGACCTCAGATCCTTACCAGCTGTGTGACTCTGGACAAGTCTCTTAACTCTGTTTGCCTCAGTTTCTTCATCTGTAAAATGGACTGGAGATAGAAATGGCAAACCACTCCAGTATCTTTGCAAAGAAAACCCCAAATGGAGTCTTTAAGAGTCAGAAATGACTAATCAAAAAGATCCCTTCTAGCCCCAAATCCTATTTTCATTCATTTGAAGGGGAAACTCAAGGAAGAGAAGTTGAGACCACACAAGGAAGTCAGTTTCTAATATGTTTGGTTAGTTTTGGTCGATGATGGCAAGAAAAGAGAAATATACTCTCCAAACTCTTGTGGTTTCCTCCTGAGTACAGATGGTTGGATGTATATGCTAGGCACCCCTGGGCATGATGCAAACATTTGCTAAATTAAAAAATGGGCACCTCCTACTTTGAAGGAGAAATGCTTCTCTTTGAGGAAAAATCAAATTGTAAATAGCCTAAAAACTTTTACCCAACTTTGCTTTGTCTTCTTTTGAAATCTCAAAGTCCACATTTTTGAGATGATATTTAAAATTTCTCACATAATTGCCAAAGACTTACTTGGAAAAGGTACTGTTCCTCAAGTTTGCCAATGGGTACTTTAGTTTCTTTATCCTAAATTCCCTTTCCTTTAGCTCAGGAGAGTAAGAAAAATGGGGAGAGAGTTGGGTTTACATGGATATAAAAACCTAGAAGTTGGCAGATATTTAAGGTAAAAAAATATAGAAGTAAAGTTCAAATTACTCTTTTCACAATGGTGTTAGATGGTATAAAGACAGAGGTCAGGAAGACCTGAGTTCAAATTTGACTTCAGAAACTAGTTGTGTGATCCTAGGAAAGTCACTTAACCTCTATGTATACTTCAGTTTCCTGGACTGATGGGGATATTACCTACCTCCCAGGTTGCTATGAAGATCGAATGAGTTAATATTGATAAAGTGCTTATCATAGAGCCTGGCACACAATAGAATAAATCTTGTTTTCTTCCCCATTTACTTTTCCTTTCATCCTATTAGTCATATGTTAGAAATCCTACCCAGCCTTACATGTAGATTCAAGCTTTCAGCAGAGGATTTTTTTTTTCAATCCTCCCATTAATACAGTGCTTTAAACCTGACCAAGCTCTTTCCTCCCAACAACAGTATCATTGTTTATACGTCATGGTCATCTTCTAAACTGAAAGCCAATAATAATAACAATAACAACAACAACAGTAATAATACTGTAGGGATGAAAAGTACAAGTAGTGATAGCTCCATTTTATGGTTGAAAAAACAAAACTCAGAAAGGTTGATTTCTCATCTAAGGTCACACAGCCCATGGTTCCTCTCTTTAAGTACCTTACTCTTTCATCAGTTCTTCCTCTAAGAGTAACTTTGGAAACCTCAGCCTTCCATGTGAAATGGTACCTTTACATTCTGCCTCCTTGTTCTAATTCCTATGACTTGATGAGCTCATTTCAGAAATGTCTCCATCCATTGATTAGTGCAGGACCTGGGCCAGGACGGGCCCAGTCTTGTCAGATTGAGGAGGTTTTTCCTGACACAAAAATAATGGGATGATTAATTCAACTAAGTGAAGCAATTGGCCAAGTATACTGGGGAAAAAATTAAAAAGTTATTCCAATTGCTTGTTTGGCATAATTGAAGACTAGGAAAAAAAATCCTACCACCATAGTTCTTGGAATTTCTGCCTTTTAAACCATGTGTATTGTCTGCCCTACCTCTTGGGAGAGATCTCTTTGCTTAAAGAAGTCAAGAGCAGCTGTGCGTTTTTGCCTCTGCAAGTTAATCTTGTTTCCTTTGTTTGAATGTTTACCATCAGGGCTAGGCCAGGTTCAAATGACTGGATATTCTCTACTCAAGTCTTTTTCTGGGCCTTCTAAATCTGGATCTCTGGGGCTGGGGGCAACATATTTGGAAGTGGTATCAGTATACTTGGTTTTTGGGATAAGATGCTTTGCTGATCAAATAAGATTCCAGCCTTCCCTGGTGTGGTGGAGGGTTTTATTCATGGAGGCCTTGGTGTGCCAAGTTGACTTTGTCTTTGAGAACAGTACTCTCAAGGAAAATTCCAACACTGTGCCTGGAAAATCTGGGTGAGGCTAAAGACACCATGTGGAATACTGCCCACACATTTCTCTGTGTGTAAATTTGTGTCCAAGCTGACATTTAATTTAGCATGGGTGGAGATAATGGCTGAATTTTCTGAAGGCCTGAGTCTAGCCTATAAATATTTCTCTGTATTTTTCTCCTGCCTTCCCTCTCTCCCTTCCCCCTCTATCCCCCAGCACAATAGTATCTGTTTGTTAGCTGAGGCTTGCCATGGAACAATGCTGGACCTTACCTTGTTGTCCAAGAAGGAAGTACTAGATCATATGTACAGATCATGACCCCAAATAAGAGCATACTTTTGGAAAAGAGTTCCACTAAAAGTTTACTAAGAAAATACATGAGAGAGCTATTGAAAAGGGAAATCAGGCTTTTTTATTAGTTGATACAAAGATTATTCCAATACGACAGAGCCAAAATCAGATGAGATGGACATTTCCTGAGCTTCTCAAGCAGTGTGCTTTTTATTGACATAATTTAAAGTCATAGATACTCTAAGCACACAAATAATCACAAGAAATTCAGACCTTAGTGAATTAGGAAAAAACACCAAATTATTTTCATGATTTGTAGTAACTGTAGAAGGTGATTTGCTATGTGATAGTGATATAATTTTTCCTGAAGTTCAATTACTAGAGGTATTTGATAACAAACTGAAGTCAATCAACAATATTTTTTTTATTTATTATAGATCTGGGTCTGTGCTAATGCTGAGGATACAAAAGAAAGCATGGTCACTGTTGCCAATGACTTTACATTCTAATGGGGGAACAGCATACAAACCTCTATGCCTATATAAGATAGAGAATGATGATGATGTTGTTGATGATGTTTGCCCTTCATACTTTATTTTTTTAAAAGAAATTATTTGAGTTTTGAGTTTTAAAGTTTTTCTACCAATCTTACTTCCCTACCCCCACCCCCCAACGGAAAGCAATCCGTCAGTCTTTACTTTGTTTCCGTGTTGTACATTGATACAAATTGAGTGTGATGAGAGAGAAATCACATCCCCAAGGAAGAAATAAATAGCATAAGATTTAACAAGATCAGACAATAAGATATCTGTTTTTTTTCTAAATTAAAAGGAATAGTCCTTGAAATTTGTTCAAATTCCACGGCTCTTTATCTGTATACAGATGGTATTCTCTATTGCAGACAGCCCAAAATTGTCCCTGGTTGTTGCACTGATGGAACAAGCAAGTCCTTCAAGGTTGAACATCACCCCCATGTTGCTGTTAGGGTGTACAGTGTTTTTTTGGTTCTGCTCATCTCACTCAGCATCAGTCTATGCAAATCCCTCCAGGCTTCCCTGAAATCCCATCCCTCCTGGTTTCTAATAGAACAATAGTGTTCCATGACATACATATACCATAGTTTGCTAAGTCATTCCCCAATTGAAGGACATTTACTTGATTTCCAATTCTTTGGCACCTCCAACAGGGCTGCTATGAATATTTTTGTACACGTCTATACCTCTTCAGGGTATAGACCCAGTAGTGGTACTGTTGGATCAAAGGGTATGCACATTTTTGTTGCCCTTTGGGTGTAGTTCCAAATTTCTCTCCAGAAAAGTTGGATGAGTTCACATCTCCACCAACAGTGTAATAGTGTCCCAGATTTCCCACAATCCTTCCAACAATGATCATTATCCTTTCTGGTCATATTGACCAGTCTGAGAGGTGTGAGGTGGTATCTCAGAGAAGCTTTGATTTGCATTTCTCTAATAATTAATGATTTAGAGCAATTTTTCATATGGCTATGGATTGCTTTGATCTCCTCATCTGTAAATTGCCTTTGCATATCCTTTGACCATTTGTCAATTGGGGAATGGCTTTTTGTTTTAAGAAATATGACTCAGTTCTCTGTATATTTTAGAAATGAGTCCTTTGTCAGAATCATTAGTTGTATAGCTCATTTCCCAATTTACTACATTTCTTTTGATCTTGGTTACAGTGGTTTTATCTGTGCAAAACTTTTTAATTTAATGTAATCAGAATCATCTAGTTTGTTTTTGGTGATGCTCTCCATCTCTTCCTTAGTCATAAACTGCTCCTCTTTCCATAGATCTGACAAGTAAACTAGTCCTTGATCTTCTAATTTGCTTATAGTATTTTTTTATGTCTAAATCCTGTAACCATTTGGATCTTATCTTGGTAAAGGATGTTAGGTGTTGATCTAATCTAAGTTTCTTCCATACTAACTTCCAATTTTCCCAGCAGTTTTTATCAAAGAGAGAGTTTTTTATCCCAATAGCTGGACTCTTTGGGTTTATCGAACAGCATATTACTAGAATTGTCTGCTGCTTTTGCACCTAGTCTATTCCACTGGTCCACCACTCTATTTTTTAGCCAATACCAAACAGTTTTGATAACTGGTGCTTTATAATATAATTTTAGATCAGGTAGAGCTAAGCCCCCTTCTTTTGCACTTTTTTCATTAAATTCCTGGAAATTCTTGACTTTTTATTTCTCCATATGAATTTGCTTACATTTTTTTCTAACTCATTAAAGTAATTTTTTGGAATTTTGATTGGTAGGGCACTAAACAGATAGTTTAGTTTTGGTAGAATTGTCATTTTTATTATATTAGCTCTGCCTATCCGTGAGCAGTTGATATTTGTTTGCCCAGTTATTTAAGTCTAATTTAATTTGTGTAAGAAGTATTTTATAATTGTTTTCAAAAAAGTTTCTGAGTTTGTCTTTTGCCCTTCATTCTTGAAAAAGACCATGACATTAGGGAGGTGGTGTCAGGACAAGCATGTTTATTGAATTTGAGTGAGGGGGGGATGTGCTAAGTAAGTCACCAGTCTCACTTTCTCCTCTGGAGTCATCTGGGTCCAGTGACCCAATATGGATCAGGATAAAGCTGGAGATGCCCCTGGATATGAGGCAATCAGGATTAAGCTATAGATGGATAGTAAAAGGAGACAGTCTCAAAGGAAAGGTAGTCGGGGAGAGTGGGGCAGTACAAGACTTCTTCTGGCTTGGTGAACATCTGGTAGCCTACAAATGGAAGTGGAGAAGTTCAATTTAGTCGGACTTTGGGCAACACAGGGAGATAGCTGTTGCTGTACAAGGAAGATGAATGAATTGACACATGGAAGTTTAGAAGTCACTTGTTACTTGAGTTCAGCCATTTACAAAAAGACTTCTACAATTTTCTTGATAGTATCACTTAGCATTTGCTTGTAACACATTCAAATAACAGGCCACACACTGCCTCAAGTACTTACTAGTTGTATAAACTTGGATAAGTCATTGAACCTTTGCCTCAATTTCCTCATTGATAGAATGGATCTAATAAATGAAATAGTATGCAAAGTGCTTTGAAACCTTAAAATGTTCTATAAATGCTAACTTGGTTTAGTTTTATATGTTACCCTATTCCATTTAATATAACTAATTGTTTGAAAGTTCTTCCTTACTCTGAGTCAAAATCTATCTCCTTCTAATTTCCACCTATATAATAGAAAAGCAGCTTAAGATAGAGAAAAGAGCATAAGATGGAGAGTTAGTCAGTGGTACTAGCTCTGCTATTAATTGGCTGTGTAACTTTGGGTAAATCCTTATGCTTCCCTAGGCTTTATTTTCCTTAACAACAGAATGGGGGGTAGTTGAATTAAATTATTTCTAAGGTCCTTTCTAGGTTTAAGATTATATGATTCTAAAATAGTATGAAATCCATAAAATTACGAGCAGTATGGATAAAATGAGTGTGCTTTATTCACCAAATTAGAGAATACCAAGACTGGGGTATATTTCTATGATGAATGCTTAGCCCAAATAAGAGAACATTTATTATCACAAGGACCAAGTCTGGTAGAAATATAAATAGATTTTAAAATGGTTTGGATAAGTTCCTAAGTGGCAGAGCCATGCAAGTCTATTAAAAGTATCCAGAATTCAATTCAATTGAGCATATATTGACTGAGTGACATAATTTGCAAGGAATTGTACTTGGAGTGTCTGGGAGATCTAAACATGAGTAAAATTCAATCTGTATTTACAGATGGGTAAAATAGGAAGTAATACTACAGTTTTATAGCTCTTTAGATTTCCTCATAACAACCCTTTGTGGCATATTATGTTCTAATCTCTGTTTTACAAATGAAGAAATTGCTTTTCCAAGAGATCGTGACTTATACAGGGCTCTAGGACTCATAAGTGATAAAACTGAGTCTTGGACCTAGGATTTCTGACTCCAATACCAATACAGTCTGTACCATATCTTGTTGCTTTGAGGCATAGTACCAAGAGCTATTGTATGGTTTTAGAGAAAGTGGTGTGTGTGTGTGTGTGTGTGTGTGTGTGTGTGTGTGTGTGTGTGTGTGTTGCTGTGGAGAAATAAAAGATGGCTGGAAGAGGATATAATATCAAGTGTGGAAATAGGGAAGAGATAGTATTTCAGGGAGAAAAAAGGAATGGAGAGAGGGAAGAATGGAGAGAAGGGAGGGAGGATGGTTGAAGTAGCAATGGAGGGAAGGAGGGAAGGAAAGGAGAGAGAGAAAGAAAGAAGGAAGGAGAGAAAAGGGTATGCAGAAATGGATGGAAGGAAGGGAAGAGGAGAGAAAATGAGAAAGGATATAGGGAGGAAGGTAGGAATAGAGATAAGAAAGGAAGCTCAGAAATACTACTGTAAAGTTTAACAGATGCTTGTATACACATCACTGGACTCAGCTGCTGGTGAGCATTCTTGAAATCCTTGAAAATAGCCAGCTGTTCTTTTTTGGGAAAGAATAAAGCAATAAGAAACATACACTATAAAGCCATCAATTGATAACTGTCTCTCCTACCTCTTTGATGTCCCCAGTGTGTCTAGCCCAGTGTCTGAACCAATAGATAATCTTATGAGACAGCTGGGTAGTCAAATCCAACCTTGGGCATTTAGTAACTGTGTTACCTTGGACAGATCACTTAACCTTATTTACTTCAGTTTCCTCATCTTTTAAAATGAGCTAGAGAAGGAAATGGAAAACTGTCCTAGAATTTTGCCAAAAAACCTATATGGGATCACAAGAATCAGATAAAACTGAAACACCGCAATATTTCCTATAGATGAAGCTTTTCCAGATACCCCCAAATTATTAGTGCTTTTCCCTCAAATGATTTTGTATTTATCTGTTCTGTATTTTATATTTACTTATTTGTATGTATGTTTGAACCCAGCAGAATTAAGCTCCAAGAGAAGGGACTATTTTCCTTTTTGTCTTTATATCACTAGTCCTTAGATATCTGACACATAGGTGCTTTAAATATGCTGGTTGAATTGGAATAGTATTTGAAGTGTAATGGAGGTATGAATGGATAGGAATCTACACCAGTTGAAAGAATATTCACATTGATGAAAACACAATTTCACTGAGTGGATCAAGAGGATCTAGAGGAAACTATGGATAGATTGAATGCTGGATCAGGAAGATCAAAGGTTCAAATCTTGCCTCAGACTCTACTTATGTGACCCTAGGAAACTCACTTAATATTCCTCTACTTTAGTTTCCTCATTTGTAAAATGCAGAAAATATGGCAACTACCTCAGAGGGATGTTGTTAGAATCAAAAAATCAAATAAATATGAAGTCATTTGTAAATCTTAAAGTATTTGTGACATAAAGGCTACCTATTGTTTCATATCAAGAAATATCATTTATTATCTTTACAATGAAATGAGACAATATTTGTAAAGATCTTTGCACAGTGTCAAACATATAATAAGGGCTATATAAATTTTTGCTATTATTATTATTATTATTATTATAAAGGTAGTATTTTGCATTAGACTACAGAGGTATAAAAATTTGCTCCCTGTCCTCAAGGGCTTAATAATCTATATATGGGGTGATAAGATACATACATGAGACAGTAAATTATGATAGAAAACAACCCATGATAAATGCCAATTTTCTGTGGATATAAAGGAAGCAAAGTTTGAAAGTTCAAAAGAGGCAGCAATCTCTGTGGATCTGGGTAAACTCTGAGAATATAGCCTTTAAGTTGGGCCTGAACATATTAGAGTTAGCCTAGGCTATTCCAAGAGGTAATGGAGGAGGGAACTGGCACCAAGTATGGAGAGCTTGATAAGGAGATTAGGAAATGGGGAACAGTCAGAAATTAAGTTGGTTAGGTGAACTGAGACTAAATTATGGAGGACCTTGATTGCTAGATTGTGTTCGGTCTTTATCCAATAGACAATGGGACTCCATTAAAGTCCCTGTCTCTCCAAAAGAAACTAAACCTAGAGGAAGGGAGTGGCTTATAGTTATATTCAAGATTCCCAGTAAAATTCCATGAAAAAAGTAGATGCTCAATAAAGATTTGTTCAATGTTCACCTCTGGGAATCTAATCTAATGTAACAAGCATGTATTAAGTGCCTACCATTTGCAAGGCTCTTTGCTAGGTGATGGAAATGAAATGACAGCAAAGTTCTTGGTTTCGAAGAGCTTACATTCTATTATTGTTCCTGGTTCTTAACAACACTTAATGCATATTGATTCACTGATACTGGTTTACAATATGGAAATAGAGAAATGTATATTTGCTTATTGGAAGATAAATTTGGGAGTTCAGGACATGCTTCTTGTAAAAGATGGTACATGAGAAGCTTGAATGAAGGTCAGAGTCTTAAGAGTTGGAGTGGAAGGGCGGCTAGGTGGCGTAGTGGATAAAGCACCGGCCTTGGAATCAGGAGTACCTGGGTTCAAATCTGGTCTCAGACACTTAATAGTTACCTAGCTGTGTGGCCTTGGGCAAGCCACTTAACCCCATTGCCTTGCAAAAACCTTAAAAAAACGAGTTGGAGTGGAAGAGGAAGGGCATTCCAACCCAAGGTGGGATTCAAATAAAGTTTCATAGAACTCAACATAAAATGAGGTATTGGTTCTGGCTGAACTGGTGCTAACCAGCTGAATCCCACCATTGAGTCCAACAATGGGAAGATAGCCTGTACCAAGGCATGGAAATGAGAGAACAGAATGTTGAGTTAGACCAGTTTGGTGGGACTGCATTGCTCTATCTGGGCATAGGAATATAGACTGAACAGACCTGTAATTCTCTGAGGGCAAGATGTTCAATGTTGGTAACCATACTTGACAGAGATTCCGTTTGGGTGTTTTTCAAGCTACTCCCCAAGACATTTTATGGAATTGACCTAATACCTACCAGCAATTCCTGGAAGGTTGCTAATATATGATCTTTGTTTAGGGAGGAGGTATATTGTTCATATTGATCTTATGCAATTATCTTATTTTTTTTATTTTGATTTATCCAGGTACACGTCTAAACATCTTGCCTAAACCAATCATCTGCATTTATTTTTTTCATATTTTCTTTTCAATGAATTTGAAAAAATCAACATATGTAAGAACAGAAAATATGAAATATTAAATTACAGATCTATGACAAATAGATTTCTAAAAGCACATATTAAATTTAATACACTAATACCCATACTGCTCTGCTTGTCTCTTTCTGAACTTCTTCCTGATGTATATTTTAAAAATATTTAATTGGCACCCTTTCTTTTCTTATCTCTGTCACTTCCCTACAACTCTAGCCCTACAAGAAAACAAATAAGCTCTTCCCTGTAATGGGTAAACAGACCTAGTTAAAACAAATTAGCTCTGTCTGAAAATGTATGTTGCATTCTGCGTCTTGTCTGCTAAAAGTTGTAAAGCATACTGTCTCATCAGTTTTCTGGAGTCATTAGAATTCGGTTAGTCCAATTTCTTAAGTCTTTCAAAGTTTTTTTTCTTTAAAACATATTAAATTGCCTTGTAAAATTGTTCTCCTGATTTTTCTTGCTTAATATAGATTTATATAATCCCTAACCAAGTTTCTTAGAATTCATCCTTTCCTCATTTCTTAAGGTACAATAGTATTCTATCATATTTATTTATCAAAATTCGCTCAGTTACTCCCCAATTGATGGGGACAACTTCGTTTCCAATTCTGTGATAGAAGTGCAGCTGTTGTGTGTGTGTGTGTGTGTGTGTGTGTGTGTGTGTGTGTGAATACAATCCTTTGTCTGTTCCTTTGATCTTTTTGGGGATGTGAGATGGGAGATGAAGTAGGGAAGATAAATGCCTATTAGTGATATGTCTGAATCAAGTTTATTGTACATGTTTAGCGAATTTTGGAATTACTGTTCCAAATTAGTATGCCAGATTTATTTCACAGCTTTATTTAAAAAAATCAATTTATTTTTCCTCCCATAGCTCTTCCAACAATTATCATTTTCTATTTTGTTCACCTTTGCCAATAGAAAAAATGTGAATTAGACTCTTTGAGTTGCTTTCATGTGCATATTCTTTTTTAAGTGACAGCATTTTTTCCCTATAGTTGTTGATTTATTTTTCTTTTTTTTTGAAAACTACCTATTTATATCCTTTGACCATTTTGTCTTGGGGGAATGGTACTTATTCTTATATATTTGTGTCAGTTTTCTACAAATATTATATATCCAACATTTATCAAAGATATTTGTTGCAAATATTTTCTTCTAGCTAATTACTTCCCTTCTAATTATATAATTGAATTAATTTTGTTTATGTCGGTCAATAAGTATTCATTTCCTATTTTAATTTCTTCTATTTCTTTTTATCTTTTTGCTAAGGTTAACATTTCTAATACAATATTGAATAATAGCAGTGATAATGGGCACCCTTGTTTCACCCCTGATCTTATTGGGAATGCCTCTAGCTTATCTCCATTACATGTAATATTTGCTGATGGTTTTAGATAGATCCTACGTATTGTTTAAACTCCATGTATTCCTATGATCTCTATCATTTTAATAGGAATGAATGCTGTATTTTGCCACATTTTTCATCATCTATTGAAGTATCATATGATTTCTGTTAGATTTGAGTTAATAGGTATTGTTTATTATGTGACAAGGACTTTGTAAAACATTGTGGATACAAAGAAGGGCCTGTTCTCAAGGAGCTCACATTCAAATAAGGAAGACATCATGCCAAAAATTTTTATGTACAAGATGTTTACAGTATAAATGGAAGGTAATCTCAGAAGAAAGACTCTAACAGAGAATGGAAAAGACTTCTCTAAAAAAATAAAGAGGGATTTGAGTTGAGCAGGGAAAGCAGGGGCAGAGGTAAGGAGGGAAAGAGAGCATTCCAGGATTGAGGGACAACCAGTGAAAAAGATATGGAAACCTGAGAATGGAATGTCAGCAAGTAGTTCATTGTAGCTGGATCATAAAATTGTTTGGAGTGGGAAGTGTAAGAAGACTTGAAAAGTAGTAGAGGTTTTAAAGGGTTTTAAAGGTCAAACAGAAGATTTTTTTTATTTGAGTCTGTATGAAACAATTTGATCCTATAATAAGGTTAGGCATTTATGAAGTTAGAAGAGGAATGACAAGGTCAGGCCTATATTTTAGCAAAGTTATTATAGCAGCTAAGGGGAGAGATTCAATGTAGAGACACTGATTTATAGGTTATTGCAATAGTCTAGGAAAGAGGTGACAATTACTTGAACTAGGGTGGTAGCCATTCAAGTGGAGAAAAGGAGAAGAATGAGAAATAGATTTGGTTACTGATTGCAGAATTTGAGAGTTAGAAGTGAGCTCAGAAGCCATATGGTCCAAACCATATATGAATTTCCAATATGATTCTTTTTTTCTTTCTCTTTTCCTGGAGTACAGAATTATAGAGAGCAGCTCATTTGTTTATCTTCTCTGTTAAGAGGCCTTTTCTAGAGCAGAAATTATGAGTTGATGTCTTTTGAGGGCTCTGCCCTCTGGGCTCTTTTTTCTCTTTCTCTATTCTCATAATGTGGAGCAAGAAAAAAACAGTTCTTTGGGGATGGGGAACAAGGCCTCCTTGGCAGAAAAATCTGGCATAAAAAGTCCCTTGTGTTTGTTGTCTACCTGACCTTTCTATGTTGGCTAAGGCCAGAGTAGGGGTGCCAGGCTGAGATTTTTATTTATTTATATCTACTATCTTTTATCTGGATTTTATATCTAGTATCAGCTAGTATTAAGGAAGCACCTTAGGGTTTGCAAAGTACTTTGCAAATATTATCTTATTTTACTCTTTCAATAACTCTGAGCAGTAGATATACTACCATTGTTCCCATTTTACATATAAGGAAACTGAGGAAGTTAGAGGTTAAGTGACTTGCCCTGGGTCACAGAGTTAATAAGAGTCTGATGCTGGGTTTGAATTGAAGTTTTCTAGATTCCAGGACTAATTCTTTAATTAGCCACTGTACCACATAGTGGCTGACTAATTTCATAATGTATCTAATCTCATGATGGTGGAAGATACCATTGTAATAGGCTCTTGACTTTAATTCCATGAATATCTATTTTCTTCTGATCAATTGTGACCCCTATACAGATTGAACATTATCTTAAATCTATATTAGAATCGACCACCACCAGGCCCTAGTCAGGGGTTGGTGATGAGAGCATTTCTTCTATAGTCCAGAAATTTTTATTAAAATGTTAGGTCTTGCCAAGGGTATGGTGGCACATTCAGTATCAGTACATAAACAAATTCCTTTGAAAATGTTCAAAGAAAGGAACCAGTAGGACTATGGGAAACTAGTATTTTAAAATATATAATAATAGGAAAGTGTCTGTATCTATTTTAAAGTGATTTCTTTTCATTTGTGAGGAGAAAGAAATAGGAAAGGGTAATCTCTCAGATTTTTCTTAGCTCTTTTTATTTTTACCCCTGAATGGATTATTGTATGTCTACATTATCTGCATATGATGCCTCCAAGGTATAATCTCTTATGCTCCTGGATTCAGCATTGGAGATAGCCATATATATATATGTATATATATATACATATATATATATATATATATATCATCAAATGAAACACTCTAATTTTATAGATAAGAAGTCCAAGACCCAGAGAGACAGAACTGGAATTTGAACCCAGTTCCTCTGCTGCCAAATCTCATGATTTTTTTCACTATCTCATTCTCCCAGGAAGGCTCCAAACCTCACAATCATCATTTTTAAAAAATTGTTTTAGTTTTTCAACATTCATCCATTTGCAAATTTATAAATTGCATGCTTTTCTACCACTCATCTCTTCCCTTCTCCCTCCCCTTGGCGACAAATAGTCTGATAAAAGTTGTACATCCCAAACATTGCTGACTATACCCTCTTCCTTATTCTCCATGTTTTATTTCATCACAGAGGCGTAGCAATTCTGTCTTCACAGTGCTGCTAACATTTACTCCATTCTTCCATCCCCTTTGCTACCACCCTAGATCAGACCTTCCTTACTATTTATCCTGACCACTGCAATAATCTACTATTGCAACTCCTTGATTCCAATCTCTTCCTACATGCAAACCTTCCTATATCCTGTTGTCAAATTATTCTTCTTAAAATGGAGACCTGAGCAGGTTCTTGTCTTGTTTAGAATCTTCAATTACTCCTTGTTGTCTAGAGGATAGGATCATAAATCAAACTTGGCATTCAAGGTCTTCTACAATCTGACTCTTACCTGACTAATTTCATTTTTATTTTATTTTTTAAAGATTTTATTTATTTTGAGTTTTACAATTTTTCCCCTAATCTTACTTCCCTCCCCCCACCGAAGGCAATTTGCCAGTCTTTGCATTGTTTCCATGGTATACATTGATCCAAATTGAATGTGATGAGAGAGGAATCATATCCTTAAGGATGAAACATAAAGTATAAGATAGCAAGATCAGACAATAAGATATCAATTTTTTTTCTAAATTAAAGTTAATAGTCCTTGGTCTTTGTTCAAACTTCACAGTTATTTCTCTGGATGCAGATGGTATTCTCCACTGCAGAGAGCCCCAAATTGTTCCTGACTGTTGCACTGATAGAATGAGCAAGACCAAAGTTGATCATCACTCCTATGTTGCTGTTAGGGTGTACAGTGTTTTTATGGTTCTGCTCATCTCACTCAGCATCAGTTCATGCTAATCCCTCCAGGCTTCCTTGAATTCCCATCCCTCCTGGTTTCTAATAGAACAATTGTGTTCCATGACATTCTTATACCACAGTTTGCTAAGCCATTCCCCAACTGAAGGATATTTACTTGATTTCCAATTCTTTGCTACCACAAACAGGGCTGCTATATGAATATTTTTGTACAAGTGATGTTTTTTACCCTTTTTCATCATCTCTTCAGGGTATAGGTCCAGTAGTGGTACTGCTGGATCAAAGGGTATGCACATTTTTGTTACTCTTTGGGCATAATTCCAGACTGCTCTCCAGAAAGGTTGGATGAGTTCACAGCTCCACTGACAATGTGTCCCAGATTTCCCACAACCCTTCCAACAATGATTATTGTCCTTTCTGGTCATATTGGCCAGTCTGAGAGGTTTGAGGTGGTACCTCAGAGAAACTTTAATTTGCATTTCTCTAATACCTGACTAATTTCAAACTACAGCCCTTCACCTATTCTATGCTCCAGAATGGAACAGGGGTTCCTAACTCTTTGGCAGTCTGATCAAGCCAATAGACCCTTTCTCAGAATAATATTCTAAGTAACCATTTAGAGTTACTCTATTACTTCTAAACTCTAATAGAGTTTAGTGGAAATATATATATATATATATATATATATATATATATATATATATTATATATATATGTATTTCTCATCCAAGCTCACAAAGCCTGTGAAATCTATTCACAGAACTCCTTGGGGGTCTGTGATCCGGGCTTCACAGACCTCTTCCTCCTCCTTCCATACTTTTACTTTCATTAGTCCTTATGCCAAAAATGCCCTCCTCAATAACTCCACTGGTTGAAATCATACCTGTCTCTCACAATGCCACCTCTTCCATTAAACCTTCCTCAGTCCCCAAATGGAACTGATCTCTCCTTCCTCTGAAATTCCTTAGAGTTGAAGGTATGTATGTAGATGTATTTATTATTATTATTATTATTATTATTATTATTATTATGACTAGACTGTAAGTTCCTTGAGAGCAGAGACTGTGTTATATTCATCTTCTACCTTTTTTCCCTCCTCCCCTAATTGTTTACCTTAGGGCCTTGAACCTGAATCTCTGATTTAGGCTTATATGGGTGACTAACTTTGTGAGACTGCTGCTTTAAGAGGAGGAAATAAAGTGTTGAATCATTTATGAGTCTTTTGCCCTTTGGTCTCTGAGTGTGCGAAATATACTGGGATTTTTTTTTAACTTAAATAGGCCGTAGAACCTTATGAACTTGGCCCTACAACTTTACTTCCTTAAAGAACAATAGTAACTAACAGTAGGTAAGTTCCAAAGGCTGGTGGTGGTGGGGGGCATTAAAAGAGTTAATTTGGTTGGTGTGTTTAAAAAAAAGAGCTCAGAAGCCTTTGTTGATTGGGGCCTTAGGCTCTGTTTATCTCACAGGGCCTTAATGGGAAAAAGGAGAGGACTTGCAGTCATCACTTACTAGTTAGGTGACTTGAAGTACCTTTTCCTCATCTGTACAATGGAAAGGAAAATATTTACATAGCTTGCTTCATATGACTTGTAAAGCTGAGCTTTGAAAACGTTTTCAGTCCTGTAGAAGGGATGACTATCCCTTTGGTGAAGGGCAAGAGTCAAACAAAGCTATTCCAACTTCCCCTCGGGAGCCTGTGTAGTGGTTCCTCTCAGTGTAGTAGCTGGCTCCCTTAGCAGAGGCTCTCCAGTGAAATCCTTACCAGCATACACAGTCTGCATAGTTTGGCCACCTGGTTTGTTCTTCGCTGTTTTAATCATTTCACATCTCAATGTCCTCATTGACTTGCCTTGCCTTGCCTTGCCATGCTGACTGGAAAGAGTTGTGGAAAGACCCAAACAGCTATCAACTTGTCATGACTCAAAAAGTCCTGGAAGGTCTGCCTCTAATGCACTCAAGGGGAAAAGAATGGGAACCACGTGTCTGTCTTCCCTCTGTCTCTCTCTCTCCTTCCCTCCCTCCCTTTTTCTTTCCCTCTCTCCCTTTTTTCTTTGCCTCTTTCCCTCTCTTTCTCTCTTCCCTTTTTTCTTCGCCTCTTTCCTTCACTTTCTCTTCCTCTTTTTTCTCCCTCTTTTAATCTCTTTCTCTTGTTCCCCTTTTCTTTGCCTCTCCTCCTTCTCTCCCTCTTTTCTTCTTTCTCTCCCTCCCTTCTTTCTTCTTTCTCTCTCCCTTTTTTCTTTCCCTCTCTCCCTCGCTTTTCTTTGCCTCTTTCCTTCACTCTTTCTCTCCCTCTCTTTCCTCTCCCTCTTTTCTTCTCTTTCTCTCATTCCCTTTTTCTTTGCCTTTCTCCTCTTTCTCTCCCTCTCTTTCCTCTCCCTCTTTTCTTCTCTTTCTCTCGTTCCCTTTTTCTTTGCCTCTCTCCTCTTTCTCTCATCTCTTTCCTCTCCCTCTTTTCTCCTCTTTCTCTTGTTCCCTTTTTCTTTCCTCTTTCTCTCCCCTTTTTTCTTTGCCTCTTTCCCTCACTCTCGCCCTCCCCTTTCTCTTTCCCTCTCCTAACTTCTTGGCAGGCAGGCAGGCAGGGAGCTTCATCCCTGAGCAGAGCCTTCCTCTGGGCTTTTAAGGCAAGAGGAGGAGGAGGAGGAGGAGGAGGAAGGGACGGGATGGGGGCAGCCAGCCCCGCGCCCCCAGTCGCTCGGGCCGGGAGCCAGCTGGGGTGCCGGGGGAGCAGCCTCCCGTTCCTTAGCCCCGGCTTTCCTGGGCTCGCCCCGGGGGAGGAGCCGCGGAGAGTCCTTGCCCTTTGTGCCGCCCTTCTTCATTCAGGAGGGGAAGCGCCGGGGAGACATGCGGTCCGGAGCGGCCCGGAGCCGGGGCCCGAGAGCGGAGCTGCCCGGGACAGGCTGGTCCTTGCCCAGGGCCCTGCCCTGAAGGTTGGCGGCGGGCGGCGGGCGGCGGGCAGCGGCCGGACTTGGGCAGCCTCCCCTTGTCGCCCCCGTCGGGGGCACCCTGTCCCTGGTGCCGGTCCCGGGGGGCATGGTGCTCCGCCTCGGGCCGAGCGCCCGGACTTGGGTAAGTGTCCCGGCCGCGGCGGCGAGGCGGGCCAGGTCCGCTTCAGTGACCGGAACCGGCGGATCCCAGCTTTCGGACCGTCACGAGTCTTTTTAAATGTCATTTAATGGGTAATTAAACACCATTCCCCAGAAGAAGGGCAGCAGCTCGGCCAGTCTAGTAAGCTGGCCGTTTCTAGGTGAGCTAAAGAACTGGGCAGGACTTTTGAGGAACCCTGTCGCCCCCAGATGTGGACTAATGTTTGTTGCGGGTAACTAGGAAGGGCTCGTTTTGGACTCGGGGCATAGCCAGGAGCCTAGTTTGTTGGGGGGGGGGGGGGTTTGTGGTTTTTTTTTTTTTTTTAGTTCTTTTCTCTCTCTGACTTCTGCTAGTGTTCCAGAGAACCCGGTGTCCTGGGTGAAGCCATAAAACTTTTGACTTCCTCTTAGTTGGGGGGACTCACACATTCCCTAATAATTAAGTCAGCAGGGTCGACTGTAATTCAGGGCTTCCAGAGGAGCCTGTGACCTTCAGTTATCTTTTCTCCGACTGTTTGACTCCAGCTATGTCAACGGTGGGAAGCAGTTTGTCAATTTAAAGAGAGTTTCATAAGGACTAAGGCATCGGTGAGATTAGCTGGTACAAACTATTACAGTGTTTTTGTTGCTGAGACTGAGGTTTGCAGAAAAGTTTCTGTCTATTAGCATAAAATTTGTTTAATGTATTTTTTATTTTATTTATTTGTTTATATTTTTATATTTATTGTTATCTTTATGTTACTGTAATGACCTTCATGTTTTTATTATTTTAATTAATATTATCTTGGAATGGCATTTTAAATATCTCAGATTTTAAAATGATAAGGTAGTTTTTCTTTTTTTGAAGAGTAAAATAGATGAACAAGCTGAGGAAAATGAATAGGAAAATAGAAAAAAAGGAATGGAAGGGGTGGATTTTGGGGGGATCTATAGATGAAAAAGGAAGTACATTTTTATTTTATTTTGGGGGGAAGGAGGTATACTTTGACAAGCTTAGAGAACAAAAAAGAAGTCGATTCCCTGGAAGCCATTCAACACATTGCACTGTGAAAAACTGCAAATATCTAGTAAACATGGTTATGGTATCTACATGTGGGAGTATTTGTATGCCCTGCCTCTGTGACAGAATTCAGAATTTTAGAATTAGAAAAGACCTTTGAGCCAACCCCTTTTCACACATGTGAGAAGGGAAGGGACTAACCCATAATATGCCATTCCTAGGTAGGAAAGGACAAATCAGAGTCCAGCTTTCAACTCTGCTTAAGGAGTGTGCCCAAGAATCAAAGGTTTGCCTTTGAATCAAAGGTTGAGGTCTATTTAGTCAGCATGGGATAGTGAGATTCTGGTTTCTCTGTGACTATAATAGGCAGTTTGAAGAAGGTATTCATGTTTTATTTGGAAGCAACTTTGCTTGGGGTTTGATCTTTAAACACTGTGAAAGCCTCCTTTCAAAGATAGTATTATTTACCTAGCTGAATTATAATTGACCTTGCCTGGTAGTCAAGAGACCTGGGATCTTAGTCTTGTTGTGCTGCTTCAGCGACTGGGTAAGTTTGGGAAAATCACTTCCCTTTTCTATGCCTCAGTTTCCTTATTTGTAAAGCAAGGGATTTGGTATCCATACTTTCTTAGGTCCCCTCCCTTCAAACAAACAGTCTATGACTCTGCTTTCTAAACCTGAATATTTACTGTGGTACTGACTTGCTTTTGGGGCTGTGTATTGTTTGACAGCTGGAAACTTTATAAAGGGAGGGAACTTGTGGAAGGCTCCTCTGGGAGTCAGTGACTGAATTGGAGTGCAGAGTTCCCAGGTTTCCAGTTCTTCCAGATGCACCACCTCTTCTTAATAAATGGGGTTAGTCTTATTGGTGTCTTTTTAGAGGGATGTAGTGGGCTGTACCCTTGGGGCTCCTTCTTAAAGAAACTAAAGAGGGGTAGAATTTCCCTAGTGCATGTCTTCAATTAAAAAAGTATCTTCTCAGCATGAATCTGTCAGACTATGCAGTATTCCCTTGTAGAGAATGACTTTAAAACTGTTGGAGGCTGCTTGCTATCCACACTTAAGAGTCAATTCTTAGTTATCCAAAGAAGTTGAGCAATAGATATCTTACTGGATTTAGAATCAGGAAGACCTGAATTCAAATCCAGATACAGGCACTTACTACTAGCTGTGTGAACTAACTGGCAAGTCACTTAACTGTTGTTCCCCGCCTCAGTTTCCTCATCTGTAAAATGAGAATAATGATAGCACCTATCTCTCAGGGCTATTGTAGGAATTAAATGAGGTAATGATAGGTGTTATTGTTAAGTATTATATATTAGTCAATTATTATTCAATATTATTCTTGCTATTATTAATTATCCTCATTATCATCATCATAATTACAATAAGTTGTTAGCACAGTGGACAGAGTTCTGAGCTTGGGGTCAGGAAGACTTTTCTTCTAGAGATCAAATCTGGCCTTAGACACTTACTAGCTATATGAGCTGGGGTAAGTCACTTACACCACTCCAGGATCTTTGCCATGAAAACCCGAAATGGGGTTTTATTATTACTATTATTATTACCGATTATCGGTAGTCCCTTGGCCAGCAAATCATTTCTGACCACTAATTTATCAAGCATTGTCTTAGGCATTGTAGGGAACTAAAAAAGTACCAGATACTATTGCTTATAATGTAGTTGGGGAGACAAAGACTACTAACAATTCAAAATAATATAGAATTGCTGCTAAATGAATGATACATTTGCCATGAGATTTTAGGCTAGAGAGAAAAAGAGGAGGATGCCTGGGGAGGTTGGGAAAGGGAAAGTCCCTACAGGGATACTGTATAGATTAATAAAATAATCTAGGTCTAATTAAAGTCTAGGACCTTAAAAGAGGAGGGTCAAGTTTGGAGTATTCATTAGTTCTTATATTTCTGTGAAGGTAATTAGGACCTGAAGGAAATTACATTGGATTTGAAATGAGGAGAGACCTGGGTATAGCCCTGGCACTGAATAGGAAAAGCATTGTCTGAACTTATCTTTAAAATGAAGATAATGATGATGATGATGATGATGATGATAATAGCATTTACATAGCTCTTTAAGATTTGAAAGACACTTTCCATATGTTATCTTATTTGATCCCCATACCTACCCTTGAAGTAGGTGGTATTAGTATCCCCATTTTATAGATGAGAAGACTGAGGATGAAAAAAGTTAAGTGACTTGTCCAGGATCACACAGCTAGTATATGTTTAAGGCAGGTTTGAATGCATATTTTCTTGACTCCAAACCCAACAGCATCCATTTGGACATCTAATTAATTGACTTGGATTACCTACTTTACAGGGTTGTTAAGGAGAAAGACCTTTGGAAACTTTAATTTACTATTGAAA
Source organism: Macrotis lagotis (assembly GCF_037893015.1). Classification (NCBI taxonomy): domain Eukaryota; kingdom Metazoa; phylum Chordata; class Mammalia; order Peramelemorphia; family Peramelidae; genus Macrotis; species Macrotis lagotis. Next base: position 89,580,242 of record NC_133661.1, on the reverse strand, counting down.
TAGATTTATTTTTTCTCCCAATTATATTCTATAGTCAAATAGAAATTATTTTTGGACTGCCTGGGCCATGGCTCCCTTAGCATAGAATTCTATTTCATAGTTTTGGGGAACTAGGATTCTGCTAGGTCAAGTGACCTGTGAACATAGCAGGTCAAAGAAAAGAAGTCTTTAGACTTAAGAGTGCCTCCCTCACAACTGGTGGGTCAGTGGATCACATTCACCTAACCTTTCTCAGTTTTACTGGACTCTGGAAAACCAATTTTCTTTCAGGTGAGGCCCTAATCCTTTATTTACACTGTCAGTAACTATTTCCACAGCAACTCATTGTACCAGCAAAACATATCTCTGAGATTATGTCTTGTGGGAGACAGGAGAGTAAATAAAAGGAGGAATTATAAAGAAATGAGTCTCTTCTAAACATAGAGTGAAAAAGAGGATTTCTGAATTGATTTGATACTTGTGCAGTTTATAAATGAAAATTTTGTCTTATAGTTTACCTCCTTCTTTAAATGAATACAGGCACAAATTTATTTGGTCTCATTTTTAGGTAATTATAGAAACCAAACATATATACATTTCAAGGGCCTCAAAGTTGTCTATACTACAGAATAGATAAAGATTGATTTCATGGACAAGGAAATGAATTTTGAACCCCAAAACTGCTGGGCTATAGTTCTCTCTTAGTGACTTATTAGTTAGGTGCCTTTGGACAAGTGGGTGAATGCCAGGCCTGGAGTCAGGTGTACTCCTCTTCCTGAGTTCAAATCTGGCCTTAGATACTTAAAAACTATGTGACCCTGGGCAAGTCACTTGACTCAGTTTCCTCATCTGTAAAATAGAGAAGGAAATGGAAAACAACCTAGTATCTTTGCTAAGAAAACCCCAAATGGCATCACAAAAAAAGTCAAACAGCACTGAAAAACAGCAGAATGCTAACCTTAGGCTAGTTTCTTAATTTCCCTAGGTTTTCTTTTCTTTCCTCTGTAAAATGGATAGCTACTTATATTACAAGAATGTTCTGAAGAAAGTACATTGTATTGTATCTAGCTGAGTTGTTATTTATTGATATTTTATAATTATTTCAGCATTTGGTTTGTCAATTTTATTAAATATTAAAAAGAAAATAAGATTCACTAATAGACTCTCATTCCTGATTCCACTTCTCTTATGATGTCTCTCTTTTCCTGAAGGTCTTCTTCCTAAGACTGTAGTAGATACCTTTCTCCTTCTTCAAAACTATTAAGCAAAACATTTATTAGAACCTCCTTTGTGCAAGGTGTTGAGAATATTTAAAGACAAAACCAAAGCAGTCCTTGCCCTCTTGAAGTTTATATTCTCCTTTAGGAAATTTCCATTGCCAAAAATAAACACAGATACATTATATTTAGTGTGAAAAACAAAGGGGAAGACCCACTAATAACAGGGGAACTGGAAGAACCTGACACTTGAGCTGAGCCTGGAAGGGAATCAGTGATATAACATATCTGTGTCAGATCCTGAACTCTAAAGGATCAGGTTCAATTTGAGAAGATGTTGTCTAGTTATAGTCTTGCAATCTCCTGCCACTCCTCTGGATCCCCCCAGGAGCATTAGAATCTCACTTGTGTGAGAATGAACCTCAGTTCCTGGAGATAACAATAGTATTAAATATTATGATAGATTTGTTGACAATAGCAAGTCCATCCCAGCAAACCCCACTTCCAATTGTGCCTCCTTTGGTTTGTATAACATTCAGTATGACATCCTTCCTTGGCTTCTTATGGATCAGTGTGACTGGGGCCAAAGAGTGACTCCTTTGCTCCGTTCTACACATGAGCATAGATCTTTGTTCAGTGCTAGGCTCTTGTTTTTGCCTCTTAATGAAGTACAAGCACTATGTATCTGGCATGGCATCCATTTCCCAACCACTTGGGTCCATACTGACTTTACTTTGATATGGTAGATAACCTGGCAATTCTGGGTTTGTGCATCCTACGTATACTTTTGAATTCCCAAGCCATCTTGCAGGTGGAGTGAGATAAAGTAGAGGAGAAAGATTGTTCTAACTCCTATTGGCAGATTCCTATTACAATATGAGTATGTATTAAATAGTAGTCTATTAGTAAATTCAGTTTTCCAAAAGTCTTAGTATAAGAAACCTCTTTAGAGCTTAAGACTGCCCTATTTTGAGACACCTTGTATAATATTCAAATCTACTTTTTTATTATAAGGCTAGGAACTTGGCCAATTTTTCCATCTTATATATGACTAAGTTACCCAAAGAGCAAAATTAAAGAGTATTATTAAAATGTCAGTTTCATTGGGGTGGCTAGGTGGCTCAGTGGATAGAGCATCGGCCCTGGAGTCAGGAGTCCCTGAGTTCAAATCCAGCCTCAGACACTTACTAATTACCTAGCTGTGTGGCCTTGGGCAAGACACTTAACCCCATTTGCCTTGCAAAAAAAATTGTCAGTGTCAATAGTAAGCAATTCCAGCAAAAACAAAATTTCCTGGCCCATGAGTTAAGATCTTGTTCTGTCAACAACTAGTTATTTGATTTTATTTTTCCACTTTCTTTTCTCAGGCCTCAGTTTCCTTATTTGTTAAATATAGTGGATGTATTGAATAAATTAATTAGACAATAACACTTTTACATAGCACTCTATAAAATTTACAAAGTGTTTTTTATAGACACTCTATGTGTCTCATGTATAGGACAAGCAGTACCATTTTATAGATGAGGAAACAGAGTCAGAAAGATGAAAGAATTTGTCCATAGTTTGTTGCTGTGTAGTTATTGAAGTCAGGTCCTACTCTTCATGATCCCATTTGGGTTTCCTTGACAAAAACAGTAGAGTGGTTTGCCATTTCCACATGACTAGTAAATATAGGGAGGATTTGAGTCCAAGCGTCTCCTGCCTCTTTCCAGCACTGCTGCTGAGTTCTCCATTGTAGTTACTTTTAAACTTCTGTATCATAGTATGATTGTTGTCTAGAATGAAGTTCTTAGATTTTCTTGGATTCTTGGATTTCAGTGCCTCCATCCCACTATAACAAAGCATCATAAATTGGCTAGGGAAACACAGTTTTCTTTAAGATTAATAATACTAAGATTCTCATCTTTAGCATCTTTTATTGATCTGGGAATAGACTGCTGATTCTATGATCATTGTGTTCTTATGTTTAACATAAATATGAGAACTGGTTGAACAACTGATCCCAATGAGTGGAGATTAATAGATCAGTGTCTATCAAGGCCCAGGCTCCTCCAGCTTTCTTTGACTCTAGAAAATGATCTCTCCTTTCTCAAAAGTCTCTTGACTTTATTATACTCTGTATACTATTAATTAGTATAAATATCGGATTCTCCCTTTCATCCTTACCCCTTTAGACAATAAGTTCCTTGAAGGGAGGATCTTTGACTATGTCTTTTTTCTCTTTGCCTTCCTCCAGTCTAGCATGGTACTTCAGATATGGAAGCTTAATAAACATTGATTGTATTGAATTTTTCATGTTAGTATCTCTAATAGAACTACTGTAGGGCCTGGCTTCTAGATAATATTTTTATCACTTATTTGTATGAAAGGCTAGTTGGCCTGCTTGTCAGATTTTCATTAACATTAAACTAGGAAGGATGTGATAAATGATAGCCTCAGGATCCTCTCTGAAAGGTATATGTTAAAATAATAGCTCAGATCCATTAAGATGAAATTTAATGCAAATAAATATAAAGTCCCACATCAACTTCACTAATCAACTTTAGTAGTACAGAATGGAGTTGACAGGAAGCATATGAATGAAAACCTGAGAGGAATTGGTTCAGTCATTCCTGAAAGCAATTTGGAATTGTACAAAAATGACTAGACTATCCATACCCTTTGAGCCATAGATTGCACTACTAGACATATTATCAAAGAAAGTCCAAGGCAGAAAGCAAGGTCTCTCATAAATATCCATAGCAATGTTTTTTGCTTTTGTAATTGTAAAGATTTGGAAACAAAATAGATGGTCAAAGATTTGGGAAATGAATAAGCAAAATATGTATTTGTTAATGTAGTGGAATATTACTATGCTATGAGAAATGCCTGAAATGACATAAAATAAACAACAGCAACATACTTCCTGTATTTTTTTTTTTTACAAAAAGTGGAGTATGGGTATGAAATAACTTTCATGTTTACGTTCCTTTTCCCTTTCTTGTGTTCCCACTTAGAGCCATAACTAGTAATCAGTAGGACAGAGGGATGTGGCTGCTGGGAGCAGAAGCATATCCTAGAATGCCAGGAAGATTATATGCTATTTAAGGTGGAATAAGACCTAAGACCGTCACTACTGCTTCTGATGATACAGTAAATTACAAAAGGAGAAGGTTGAAGGGAGGGCCAGGTAATCAGTGGAAGAAACTCATTTCAGTTTGGTGCCATGTATCCTCTAAATTTCTTTTCCTGGTTAAATAATGGTGGTTTTATCTTAGTTACAGCTCCACAGTTTTGCCACTACTTCTGGTCCAGTACTCCTCATTGCCCTTTTGAATCTAATGGACATGATTTCGGTTTTGGTTTTTTTGTTTGCAATCTGACCTCAGCTGTTTATACCTTCTCACCCATCTTGTTTGTGAGGTCTCAGGCCTTCAGCTAATAGCATAGGGTCTGAGAATTGTGAACAGAAAAAAAATAATTGCTGAAGGATCCATTGAATGGGCTTAAGGGGTACACAAAACGATTGTAAAGATGGGAAAATATGAGGAGCAGATAAGTTTCTTCGCCCTGGAGATAAGGGATTGGAAAAGGAAATATTTGTTTGATGGCTTGAAATAGGCATGCCACTACTAGGTAGTAAGACCTATCTAGTGCTTAAATTTTTTTTTAACATGTCTAAGTGACTGGCTAGAAATGATGGAGAACAGCCCAAAGTATCAGGAAGAGCTGTGGGCTACTGAAGCTGCTTATAGATTTTGAGGAGCTAACACAGTGAGGTAAGAAAAACTAAATATTTTGTTTGGTTAGAGTAAGCGGATATTAATTACGTCTCTCTGGATCTCAGTTGCCTTAAATATAGAAAATTAAAGATTGATCAAAGAATCTTGAAGGGAACTTAGAGTTTAATTCCTGTCTTTTTTACAGATAGGGTAACTGAAGCCAGAGAGCCTAGGAAATTTGCCCAAGATCACATATGTAGTCTTTTTAGTTGAGTTTCAAAACCAGACCCCCTTGTTATTCCATGTTTTTTCAAAAGATCCCTTCTAACTCTAAGGGTTTGTGAATCTTTAGGAATTTCTTCTCATTCTTATCTAATTACTTCTCTGCATAATTACATTCTAAAGATTTCTAAAACTGGTTTTAACCTGAAAGCAGAAACTTATGGTGGGGAAGTGACTTTTGATAAATCTGTCCTTGTTTTCTTTTATGCTATATATTTAAAAAAAGTATTCATTCATGCTTATTCATAAATTTCATAACTTGAATTTAGAAACAGATAAATAGACCTGGAGGCAAGAAACATTTTCTTCTTTCATGATTTTTTTGTTTAATTGTTTTTAATAGAAATGTAAACCTTAGCAGTATATTGAACATACTTTCAAACCCTTTTATAGAGACATTATTTTTGAAAGTATTAGTTTTTTGAGATTGTACAGTATTTACTATGCTAGGTTAAAGGTTTTGAGATTATACAATATTTATCATAAAAGTTAAAAGAGATACAATTTTGGGGGGTAAGATATAGTTTAGTAACAGAAAATAAGACACAACTACCAGTAGCTAATAGCTTATATTGTATAGTATAGGAATTGAAATGTATTAAACAGTGAAATGTGAGGTGTGAGAGGGACTGAGATTAATTAGTTATTTCATAATTCAATCAATACATTATTCAGTTATAGTGTACCACTTTGTTCAACTGTCAATAGGATTGTCTATGGAGTTTATTCTTGGAACCCAATGGGGTTTATGCTGTTACAATATGTCTATTTGTCCTTTTATAAAAGAAAACAGTTGCTGTAGTTGCAAATTGTTTCTCTAAAGAAATATCACGTTCCAAATATAGCATCTTTTCAAATATAAATTTTACACTTAAAATGAAATTTTTTGAAGCAAATTTACAACTATAAACTGATAAGCAATTGCATGTTATTCTGTTACTTTTTTATTTACTTCATAATTAAAATGCTTTTTTTCATTTTAAATTGCTGGTTTATATACTTTTGTCTCCATCAATCTTCTGTCTTTATTATTTGTGTTGTTCTCTAACAGGGTGATTATTGACTGTATTGTGTTTTGTTTAAGAAAGATTTGGGGAGAATATGATTTCGATTCAGATCAGTTCTGTTCTTTTCATTTCTGAAACATCTTCTCTTTCGACATGCCACAAAAAACTGAATAAATATTCATGCATGTGGCTCCTATTAATCCTGAAAGCCTTGACAATAGTAGGATCCTTTTTTTAAATGGTATATTGAGAAATAAAGTGATTTTTTTTCTCAAGTACATCCAGTGACCTAGGACAGAAAAAAGTCATGTGACCCTTAGCTCTTTCCCCAAAGTTCTAACCTTTAGTCTTTTATCTTTCCAGTGTGAGCTTGACTAAGTTAACTACAGGCCTTGGTTACTTCATATGTAAAATGTGGAGTTTGGATTGAGTGACTGACTTCTGATGATCTTTCCAGATTTAACATTTTATTGTTTTATGATTTTCTATCAAGAATTATGGACAAGTCTCTGGGACCTCAGTTACCTTCTTTGTAAAATGAAGAAATTAGATTATATGATCTCTAATTTGTAACAGTCTAATAATCTATGACACACCAGTCTTAACATGGTTATAACCAAGGTAATAAGATCTTTTTTCCTTAACCTCTTGGGTTAAACCATATGTGTATCTTTCTTGGTACCATACTAAAATACCCTTAAATCACCACATCTCATAAACCACAGAAGTTTAGATGAAAGAACTGAGCAATTAAGAGCTCTTAATGTTCTTTCCCTCAAAAGGGGAAACTGAAACCTAGAGAGGCAAGACAATTTGGACAAGATTTAGCACAAATTGATGACAATGTGGGGTCTAGAACTCCAAAATCTAGAAGTTGTTCAGAATAGCAGGGTCCTCTTTCAATTTGTTTTCCTATATAGTGAAGGAACTTTTCTATTTTAACTGCTTTGGCTTTCTTTTCTCTGTTCATTTGACTTCAACTTTACTTGATTATATTGGACTTTCTGCTGATGTTTAACTTGAAGGGAAATTTTGTTATTGTTCAATCATTTCAGTTATGACCCTTTGGGATTTTCTTGGCAAAGATATTGGAGCAGTTTGCCATTTCCTTATCCAGCTCATTTTATAGATGAAGAAACTGAGGCAAACAAGGTTAAGTGACTTGTTGAAGGTCACAAAACTAGTAAGTGTTTGAGGTCAGATTTTAATTCAAGATGATGAGCCTTGCTGATTTTGTTCCTGGCATTGTATCCGCTAAGCTACTTCATTGCCCAAAGAGGGCAAGATCAGACACCAAAATAAAATTAACTTAAGCAGAATTCTGACTGTACCTTGTGGTCATCTCCTTTAAGGTGCAGCCATCAGGAATATATTCAATTTGAAAATACGGCTTCTCTGAGACTCCAATTCCCTGATCTCATTAGGGAGCAGAATGCAAGTGTGTATAGGCTAATAGACAAGAATGAGAAAACCAGTGATTTCATATTCCATCCTGAAAATGCTTCCTTTCAGGCATGCCATGCTTCGAGAGTTCTTAGGTATGCTCATGTGCCCCCAAAAGGCAGTTAGTTTAGGTTTGAATTCTGTCTCCACTGTACTCCCATGACTGACTTTGCATTACTGAGTTCCTTAAAGTATAAAGTGAAGTTACCTACTCATTGACTAAAAAAGATGTGAAATTCTTTATGTGATATGCAGTCAACCACTTCCTAAGAAAATTCTTCAAAGATGTTTAGAGGGAAGGCACAAGATTGAAGCAATATGGTATAGAGTTTATAAACCAGGATTTTTGACTCATTTTGGTCACTGATTGTCAGCATGACTGATCCTCCCCTTCCTAATCTCCAAAAATCAAAGAATTAGGACTTCTATAGATATATAGATATAGAATATTATATTAATATGGAATTAATATTATATAGAATATGTGAGTTAAAAATGTAAATGACACTTACTATAAGCCAAACACTGTCTTAAACACAACAAATATTTCATTGGGTCCTCATATCATGGAGAATAAAATAATGTTCTTATTTTACAGATGGGGAAACTGAGGCAAACAGGTTAGGTGACTTTCAAACATAACAAATATTATTTCATTTGGTTCTTATAACATGGACATTAAAATAATATTCTTATTTTATAGATGAGGAAACTGAGGCAAACAGAGATTAGGTGACTTGCCCAGGGATACAAAGGTAGTAAATGTCAGAGGCTGAATTTGAACTGAGGTCTTCCTGAGTCCAGGCCCAGCTCTCAACATACTGTGCCACCTAGCTGCCTAGATAGTCTCAAGGGTCTCTTGCAGTTCTAATGTTTTATGATTTTATTTTTTTAAAGAAAGGTAGTTTTCCCTAGAAGCTTGAGGGAGTATGTAGCTTGTGTCCTAGACAGAACAAGGTCCATAGTTGAATTTGAACTAAACTACTTTATTTTCACAAGACAAGCACATCATTACTTAACTTTCCTAGCTGTCATTGAATCTAGCTTGTCAGGAAACCTAGCTTTGAGTCTTTATTCTAATACTGGCTTCCTGTGGATTCTTGGGCAATTTTCTTTTTATCTCTGGATTTAGATTCTTGATCTTTAAAAAAAATGATGGAAATATGTAATTGTTGCCTTGATTTTCAAAAAAGAAAAGAGAATAGAAATTACAAACTAGAAGTCAAAGAATTTGACTTTGATTTTCTGATTGAGGGTGGGAATAGGAGTGGAAAAGAGAAAATATTACTAATAGGATGGTCAGTGAACCTCAGAGAAAAGAAATAATGCTTTCATTCAGTCTAGTTTTCCTTTTTATTCTTTTTTTTTAAAAAGTAAACAGGTAGATTAAAGGAAAACAGTGAATGGATTTAATTCAGATTTTAGCAATATATTTGCTAGTTCATGTTATTCTCATAGAAAATACAGAGAGATGTGGACAAGGTAGATAACATAATTAGTTGGATTTGGAGATGGTTGAATGTCTGGATTCAGAGAGTAGTCATTAATGGTTATCCAGCTTGGTGGTTTAGTGGATTGAGTACTCAACCTTTAAGAGCTCAAGTCTCAAATCTGGCCTCAGGCATTTACTAGCTTTGTATCCCTGGGCAAGTCGCTTATTCTAGTTTGTCTCAATTTTCTCATCTGAAGAAGACAATTGTAAACCACTCCAAAATCTTTACCAAGACCTAATTGAGGTCGTGAAGAGTCAGACTTAATTGAAAATGACTGAACTATATGTTGGAATGATTAGAATTGTTCCCCTTGACATCAAAGAACAACATTAAGAACCATGGTTGGAAATCCGAAAGAGAGGAAAAAAACTTCCTAAAAGTTAGAGCTCTCCAAGAGTAGAATGGTTTGTCTTAAGTAGGGAAGGAGATTCTCCTTCCTTGGAATTTTCAAGCAAAGATTAGATGACCGCTTCTCAGAGATTTAGAAGGGATTCTTTCGGTTGGATAGGGTGCCTCCTTAGGTGTCCGACAACTCTGAAATGCTGTGATCTCTAGCATCAGATTCACAGGATTGTTCCCAGAATTGTAATCTATACGAAACACTATAAATACAAGGAGCTATTATTATTATTTATTGAAAACAATGATTTTGAGTGACATAAGAAACCTAACAGGGAAGAAGCTGTAATTGTCTCACCCTCAGTGTCAACACCAACCACACTTGTGCTTGTATGAGAGTCTGGGAAGCCACATCTAAAATAAGCACACGGGTGTCTGGTCTTCATGGAGAAATGTGATCACTGTCTGAATTCTTAGAACAGAATCTTAAAAAAGATGCCTGCAATTGTTCTAGATGTTAGTAGTGTTTTCTATTGTTTCAGAACATCACCAAATGTAGATGTAATCTACCTTTGAATAGATCTGGGTTGAAATGTCCAGATCTCTGTCCCATACTGGTAACAGACCCTGAACAAATTATATCACTTCTCAGTGCCTCCACCAGATATCCAAGCCTCTTAAGTTGCTTGTGTTCATTGGCAAAGAGTATTTGTTCACTAGGAGTTCCCAATATCAACAAAAATCACAGTTTCAGCACCAATCCCTGCCAAAAAAAATCATGATGAATTTTTTTTCAAGTTAACACTTAACAGGCATGAAAAGTGTGGGACTGAATCTCTCCCATTTTTGTAGATCAGTTTGTGATATTCTTGTCTTAAAAGGTTTTGAAAAAATGTCATTTTATGCTCAAGTATGGGTTTTAGAAACTCTCTCTGAGATCTTAGTGACACCAAAGCCTCTTTGGGAAAGTCCTTGTTGATAAAAGCTTCATTTTGATAACATTCCACATGTGAGCTGAACCCCTAGGATGCCCAATTTGGCTTACAGTAGGCTGCTTGCAGCTGTTTTTCAGCAGCTGATTGTGAAATTGTGATGGATTTCTTTTGGGGGGGGTGGAGAAAAAATACTTTAGTCACATTAACCTCACAGCCATCAACAGAATTTAGCAGATATCTGTAGGAGTGGATTTACTGTTGTTACTTCCTGAATATATTTCATCAGGAAAGAAATGTTATAATAACAACTCACTTATCATCTAGGCCTCAGTCATCTGGGGATCAACTTCTGAGACCACTGATTTAGAACCTACTATTTGTAGAACATTAAGTGCTGAGGGAAGAGCAAAGATCCAATAATAGCTAACATTTATCCATAACTTTCCATGCCATCTCATTTGATACTGACAATTTTATGGGATAGGTAGTATTATTTCCTCCATTTTACAGATGAGAAAATTAAGGTTGAGAGAGATTAATAAATTGCTTGCTGATAATCAACTAAAATCTGAGATAGATTTTTGTTTTATTTTTTATTTTATTATTTTTAGGTTTTTTTTGCAAGGTAAATGGGGTTAAGTGGCTTGCCCAAGGCCACACAGCTAGGTAATTATTAAGTGTTTGAGGCTGGATTTTAACTCGGGTATTACTGACTCCAGGGCCGGTGCTCTATCCACTGCGCCACCTAACCACTCCTGAGATAGATTTTTAATGAATGATAAAAGCCTACAAGATGAAAACCATATGCTTTTTGAGGTAACAGAGGGCAAAGATTATTGCTGACTAGGGGCAGAATGATGTCTTATCTCCAGGAAGAGATGATTTTTGGGTATGGTTGAATTGAATAAGGAGGCAATGATATAATTCAATAAGCATTTATTCAGCACGTATTCTGTATACAAATATCATTTATAGGTTTTAAAGAACCAATACTTGACACAATGTTGTCTAGTTAATGGGTACTTAATAAGTGGTTCACCGAATGAATGAAAGAAAAGTAAAGTACATTCACTCCCCTCAGGAATGCTATTTTTTGAAATTTTATTTATTTAAGGCAATGGGGTTGTGACTTTCCCAAGGTCACACAACTAGACAATTATTAAATGTCTGATGTCGGATTTGAACTCAGGTCCTCCTGACTCCAGGGCCAGTGCTGTACCAACTAGCTGCCCCCTAGGAATGTCATTTTTTAATGTGAAGATAAGGCGTATATACACAAATAATGGCAGTACAAAGAAGGAAGGTAGTAACCATGATTAGAGAGATTTACAAAGTGGCCTGACATTCAGAGGAGGGAGAGAGATCATATCTGAATAGGGTGAGAATGGTGTCAAGGTTCAAAATTTAAGTAATAATCCTCTGAGTTGTAGATACAAAAATTGCAATATAATAACTCATGCTTATATAAAATTTTAAAGTTTGTAAAGGACTTTTCATGTGTTAACCTTTATCATCCTCACAACCAAGAAAGGTTGGTGTTACAATTACCCCCAATTTATAGATAAGGAAATTGAAGATGAGAAAAATTAAGTATCTTGACTAGGGTACACAATAGTCAGTAAGTATCTCAGGCAGAATTTGAACTCAGGTCTTCTTGACACTAAGTCTGTGCTCTGAACACCAGTCTATCTCATTGCCCATAAACTAGATAGATCCTAAAACTTGCACATTTTATTCTGCTATAAAACTTCTTAATCTATTATTTAGAGTTTACTGACTATTAATTTATAAATAACTTTAATAATGCTACTTAGATTTCTCAACCCCCCAGCAAATTAGAAGGTATAAATTATAAAAAGAAGAGCTGAATACCAGTAGAAGAAAGAATAAATGGAAGCAAAGGAAGAAACAAACAGATAAATATTTTATAATCCAGGGTAGGAACTAATGGTTGTAATGGTGGCCCTGAGTCATTCAATCTCTTGGGATTAAAGCTTCCCCATTTTCAAAATGAGAGAATTAGGGTAGATGACCTTTATTGCCCCTCCCAGCTCAAAATCTTCGATTTTATATATTGAGAAAAGGTTAATGCACATTAAATATGTGCATTGTTTTAGAAGGCAGGAAAGTATGTATAATACTCCTTGTAAAGATTGCCTTTAAAAACTGGAAAAGACAATATTTTGATATTTAACACAAATTATTCTGTTTATTTGGAAAATTCATCTTAGTTAACCAATTTTCACCATTGCTGCTGGCTAAAGACAGTATTGCTGTATTGTTCTCTAGTTTAGAACAAGAAGTCTACATCAGCTTAGTGTTAAAGTAGTAATAATAATAATAATAAGAGAGAAAGCACGGGAGACTTTGTCCAGAACTTTAGTAGTTTCTGTGTTTCAATAAACCAGGTATTGCTTTTGTTTTTATTTAAACTTGAACTCAATTTCCATAGTTTTGACCATTCTGGTTCAGCATTTCCCAAATTATGATTTAACAGGGAATTACGGGGGCCATTACTCAACTCTTGTTCTCCCCCTCTTGTTTGTTCTTAATTTTCAAGACTTTTTATTTCCTCACAAATACCATGTTAACAATACCAGCAGCAACACTATTAATATTGCCTCAATTTGTTGTGCTCTCAATGTGATTAAAGCTCTTTCACATTTATTCTTTCTGGGCAAAGTTTTGAATTTTGCATCAGAAGTCTTGATTTTGAATTCTGGTTTAACTACTTTATAACCTACGTGACTTAGGATAAGTCCCATTACTTCTGTATGTTATAAAGTGCAAGGTTCTGCATAGCTGCAAAGGCAGCAGATTAACACTTTGACTAGATGTAGCCTTAGAAAAAAATCCCAAATGGAGTCTAGTGTGCTATACTTGATTATGATTTGACTTGAGATCATTTTAAAGCAAGTCAACACACATCAGAACTCCACAGTCAAATGAAATTCATTATAAGGCAAGAAGGCACTGGAGTAAATTCAAAAGGGTTTCATTAATCACTGACACATTGAAAGAACTTTTATATGTCTATGGGAGGTTTCTATATAGACCTTTTTAGATTGGGATAAAATGCTGGTTAAAAGGACTGTTACCTTTAATTAGTAGCAAATATAGCTATCTATCTACAAAAATAAAAACAAAAGCATAACAAAATTTGAGAGGCAGTTGGATGGATACAGGGCCAGACCTGGAGTCAGGAAGACTCACCTTTCTGAGATCAAATTCAGCCTCAGACATTTATTAGCAGTGTTACACTGGGCAAGTCACTTCACCCTATTTGTTTCAGTTTCCTCATCTGTAAAATGAGCTGAAGAAGGAAATGGCAAACCACTCTAGTCTCTCTGCCAAGAAAACCCCAAAATGGAATCAGATTCTGACATGATTGAATCCAAACAAATAAAAATCTAAGTTTTCACTTTTTGCTCCTCTTCCCTTCTCTTCTCCCTGTTTTTCCAGTTATCCTGTATTAGGCGATGTCATCCATCCAACAGCATCTGTTGATCCACCGGGGAAACCTGTAGCTGCTTCTTCTCCTTGTCGTGATGTTACAGACCTGGATACTGCTGAGTTGACTGCTTCCAGGTACGGTTAAAGTCTGCTTACAAGATCTGAATGATGTGTGGCCATAACTCCTTCTATTCTATCTATACCTTAGCTGTGCTAGTTCAAGAGATTGTTGTTATTAAATATGTGGAGATAGCCTTCAATGTGGTCTAATGTGAGGGTGCAGGAACAGTTTCTCTGCCCAGAAACAGTACCCTCTCTATTTTTAACTAGTATCTAAAAATACATTATTAGAGATTCATTCCATTGTGGTCTTCAAGGGCTGTAGTAAAAGGCAAATTCCTCTGAAGATAAAGACTTAGCTAAGAGCTTATGTTAATATAATGTTTTATAGTTTGACAAAGAGCTTTCTTTGCATCAACTTTGTGTGTAGATAATGTGTGTATTATTCTCATTATACTGAAAGAAACATTGGGTGAGATCACATTACCTACTTAAAGAAGTTAATGACTTTGAAAACTGAGAATTTGTGAAAATTTAACATCAGTGACTTGGCTTATCGCCATTTCTTAGAGAAGTTTAACTGTTATAAAACAAATCAGCATAGTGAGGAAGTCAAAAGACCCTGAAACTGCCTCACCAAGAAAACCTTTGATCTTCTTGCCAAGAGAGACATGTCAGCCAAAAACAATTATAGTTTATAATAAAAGCTCATTTGTAAAACATAATAGAGGATGATGATGGAAGATGACAGTCACCTCATAAGTAGCAATAAGTAAATGAGAAAAAATTGACTTGTAGAAACTTTGACATAAGACCTATCTAAGCAGATTATCTCATTTGTTTCTAGATAAAATTGTGAGGATAACAAATAGATATGAAATGGAACAGATCTTGTAGCATTTTATAGCAGTCTTATCTTATCATCAATAATAAGATTAGCAATGATGGAACAGTCCCCAATTGAACTGTGATACCTCTATACCTGAGGACCTGTTTGAGGGAAATGAAACAACATAAGAAAATAAAGCTGTATGGAGGATAGACCGGAGAGGTGAGAAACTAATCTGAGAGATTGGTTATGAGGTTGTTGCAGTAGTCCAGAGAAGTGTTATGGTCCTGAACTAGAGTAATGACTTGTGAATGAGGAGAAGGGAATACACATGACAGATCTAATGGATGTAGAATTAATTGGCAACTGATTTCATTTGGTGGAGTGGACATGGGAGTTTGGAGTGAGGAAGAAGGAAGAGTTAAGATTGCTCCAAAAACAAAAATCTGGGTGAACAGGAGGCTACTAGTACTCTCAAGAGAAATAGGCAAGTTTAAAGGAGAGATCAGCTTATTTGGGGGAAAATAACAAGTTCTGCTTTCAACATACCAAATTTGAGATCCCTTCAGACTCTCTGGCTATCCAACAGACAGATGGAAATGGGGATCTAGAGTTCAGGAGAGAGATTAGGGATGAGGTCATCAATTTAGGAATTTTTCCAGAGGGATTTGCCAATATCTTGGAGGATATTATGTGGAGAGTAATAAATGAAAAGGGATTATATAATGATGATGAAGTTATTTTGTTTGTGGTTACATATTGCTGATTACATCAAGTCTGGGAGCACTATAGAGCCTCCATAATTGGTTCCACCAATGCAAGAGACCTCATAAACCCTGTAGGAAAAACTAAGTGGAGGCAAACATATTGCTTAGAGTATGGCACACTGTTGGATAACAGTCTGTTTTTTAAGTCTATCACTATAATTAACCACTACACTAAAGGGGGACAATAAATTGGACTCTGATTTGAAAAAGAGGAAGATATTATCTGGAATTGTCCAGGGTTTTTTAAGATCCAAAGTTACTGTCAAAATTCATTAAATTTTTTTTCTTCAAAATAAAAGTTTTCATTTATTCTATTGTTCCTTGACTTCCCACTATTTTGTTCCTCCTTATCTAGCCCTGAGAGTTATCCTTTATAACAAAGATAGAAAAAAAGAAATATTAGCAAAGTAAACCAAGATCTCAGCCACATTTGACATGATATTATGTCATGTCTCACCTGTACTTATCCATCTCTACAAGGAAGGGAGAAATCTATATCCTTTTACTTCTTCTTTGGTGTTGAGCTTTTGCTTCATGAATCAGATCCTTCCATTTCAATTGTTAGTTCTATTTACATGATTGTAATGATTCTATATATTATTTTCTTTATTGTCCTTGCTTCTTTTTGTATCAGTTCAAATAAATCTTTCCATTCTTTTCTATTTTCATCTTATTCACAGTTTCTTACAGCATAGTAATATTCTATTATACATCCTTTTATCACAATTCATTTAGTCATTCACTAGTCAGTCATCATCAACCTTGTTTTCATTTTTTTGCTACTAAAAAAAAACACTGCTAGAAATATTTTGGTATATATGGGACCTATCTTTTCCCTTTCTAGTGAAGACATTTACTGAAAAAAAGAAGAAAATAGCATTTGTTTGAGAGATAAAAAGCAAAAGCAGCTTGAGGTAAAACATGGTGAATTTTAAGACCTTTAGAGAAAATAGCCCTTCAGATAAAAGTGCTTAGATGACCTGATTGAAAGCAGCTCAGATAGTGGCATTGACATTGGTGCATTGTTTCCCAGGAGTCAATCTGAATATTACTGGACTGTGTAGTTTATTGGGAACAATATTCTCATTCAAATAATTGTCTGGAGACTACAATGGAAAAAATCATACTTAGACTATTAGTGTAATAATTGACAGAAATGTCCATGTTTTAAAAATTAGAGATTCACTTCTTAATGGGAGCAACTTCTACTTTGGGAAGTTTTATTCAGAGCAGGAAACAGAATATTTCCAGAAATATAAATCAATTAAACAATAAACATTCATGTTGAGAGCTCAGTAGGTTACAGATACTATGCTAAGTGCTAGGGATAACGAGAAAAAGCAAAAATAACCCCTTCCCTTATGAAGGATTTGACATTCTAATATAAGATGCACACAAATTATTACATACAAGGTAAACACAGCATGTTTACAGGTAAATAATACAAAATATACATAATTGGTACATAAAGAATATGTTTATATATGCATTCAGGTTACATGCGGCATATATGACGATCTCAGCTAGTAGATGTTTATTTTACCAACTAAAACAGTCACTTTTTAAAAAAGAGAAACAATGTTTTTCTATGATTTTATTCATGTAGGGAGCTCTCCATGTGGAAACTTCTTCCACTGATTTGGACTGGTAACTCCACTGAACTTCCTTCAACACCATGATTTGTCCATGGTTAGAGAGTAGGTATAGGTCAGTGTCGGAACTTGAACCTAGGACTTATACTGACTCCAAGGCCAGGCTTCTATCTGCCTTGATGCCCTGCCTCTTTAAAAGAAATATTACTTTAGAAAGGAGATTTTCACCGTGAAGAACTCTGACTCCTTAGGTGGAAGGTGACCCACCCTTGCAATTACAGAGGCCTCCATCTCTTTGTTCTGTTTGCCATGCCCCAGCACCTCAGGAATGCCAGCCCTGTTTGTCCTGCTGGCCAGACAGATGGCTTGAACTCTCCTTTGATGAGCCGTGATGTCTGTAAATGGAGTTTCCTTTTCATTAAAATGGTCTTGCCTTCCTTTATTTGCTTACTGGCTGATCCCTAAGAAAGTCTCAGACAAGGTTAGGTTGAGGAATGGCTTGTAAACAGTTACTTAGGGAGCACAGACCCGGCCCTGTGGCTGAAAAGGCATGCCTGTGGTGACTTTTTAAGGTTTCTACGGCCCAGCTATGGAGGTTAGGAGGAACTCTAAAAAACTAGGTTCTTGTTGAGGTAGGGAGGAGATTCTACATGACCCCATGGACAAAGCCAAGGGGGGTTTTCTTAACAAAGATACTGGAGTGATTTGCCATTTCCTTCTTCAGTGTACCTCCATTTTACAGATGACGAACTGAGGCAGGTCAAGATTTAGTGATTTGTCTCAGGGTTAAGTGTTGTAGGCTGGATTTGTCCTCAGCTCTTCCTGAGGCCAGACCCAGGGTCTTCTACTTCATCACCTAGCTAGGCAATATGATAGAAAAGCAGTTGTGCTGTAAGAAATAGCAAACAGGTTGCTTTCAAAAGAAACCTGGAAAGACTTTCATGATCTGGAGTGAGCTGAACAGAACCAAGAAAACATTATA
Organism: Macrotis lagotis; assembly: GCF_037893015.1. Taxonomy (NCBI): domain Eukaryota; kingdom Metazoa; phylum Chordata; class Mammalia; order Peramelemorphia; family Peramelidae; genus Macrotis; species Macrotis lagotis. Next base: position 89,562,163 of record NC_133661.1, on the reverse strand, counting down.
CACAATTACAGCAACATTGTATGATGTTTGACTGTGAATGACTTAGCTATTCTTAGTAATATGGTAATCCAAGGCAATTCCCAAAGGACTTATAAAAAATACTGTCCACCTCCAGAAGAAAGAACTAATTAGCATCTGAATGCAGATCAAAGCTTTTAACTCTGGGTTTTTTTAATTTTGGTCTATTTTCTTTTGCAACATGGCTAACATAGAAATATGTTTTGCTGAGCCATTCCCCAACTGACATATGGTCAAAGGATATTCAAAGATAATTTGTAAATGAAGAAATCAAAGCTAGCTCTAGTCATAGGAAAAATTGTTCTAAATCATTACTGATTAGAGAAATGCAAATTAAAGCACCTCTTAGGTACTACCTCATGCCTCTCAGATTGGTCAATATGACCAGAAAGGATAATGATCAATATTGGAAGGGATGTGGGAAATCTGGGACACTAATGCATTGTTGGTGGAGTTGTGAACTGATCCAATATTTCTGGAGAGCAATCTGGAATTATGCACAAAGAGAAAAAAATATGCATACCCTTTGATCCAGTAATACCACTACTGGGTCTATACTACCTGAAGAGATCATGAGAAAGGGTAAAAATCCCACATGAACAAAAATATTCATAGCAGCTCTGTTTGCAGTGACAAAGAATTGAAAATTAAAGGGATGTGTATCAATTGGGGAATGGCTAAATATATCATCATATATGTATGTTATAGAATACTATTGTTCTCTAAGAAATCATGAGAGATGGGATTTCAGAGAAACTTGGAAAAACTTGCATGAATTGGTGCTGAGTGAGATGAGCAGAATCAGAACATTGTACACCCTAATAGCAACTAGGGTGATGATCAACCTTGATGGACATGCTCATTCCATCAGCGCAAAAATCAGGGACAATTTTAGGGGATCTATGATGGAGAATACCATCTGTATCTAGAGAAAGAATTGTGGAGTTTAAATGAAAACCAAAGTTTATTATCTTCAATTTTTAAAAAAGTTGTCTTATGTATTATGTAATTTTGCTATCTCAAATATTTTTTCTTCCTTATGAATATGTTTTTTCTCTCAACACATTCAATTTTGATATATGCATATCATGGAAATAAATGTAAAGACTATAAGACTACCTTCTATTGGGGGGAGGGAAGAGGGAGGGTAAAAAATTATAAAATTCAAAACCTTGCAAAAAACAAATAAAATGTTTATTTTAAAAATAAATGGGTTTTGCATGACTAAACATGTACAATCTATATAAAATTTCTTGCCTTCTCAAGGAATGGAGAGTGGAGAGAGGAAGGAAGAGAATTTAGAACTCAAAATTTTTAAAAAATGAATTATTTTTACATGTAATTGAGAAAAGATAAAATAAGACAAAAAAGACAAAAATGTTAGCTACCATTATATAGTATGAGGTTTATAAAGCACTTTTTATAGGTCCTACTAGAAGGTTATATGATTGAGATGGGGGGAGGAAGGGTAACTAATGGAGAGAAATAAAGATAGGTATGAATGTTTGAACAAAGACTGAATGATTTTTGTCTTCTAGCATCATTTAACATTTAACCCACTTTGTTGGAAACCCTTGAAAGAGCAATTCTGATTAGAATTGTTTTGGTTTTAAAAAATGATTAGGTAGAGGCATATTTTTAGATTTTTCTTTTAAAGTATAGAAGTTCTGTCTGGAAGGAACAGAAAGCTACTATTGTTATTGTTCTCACTGTCCAACAATTCTCTTTCTGTCTCTGTCTCACATATCTTGTTGAAGGAAGGAGAATGGCTGGGCTTTATTCTCTTTTTGCCTCTTCCCTCCCCTTAAGAATCATTTTTACTGGGTTAAAGGGAAGACAACTTCTGCCTCTCCAAAAAAATCAGTTTTCAAATAAGATCAAACAAGTTTTGATGAATATCATTCTTTATTATTGAAGAGCTGAGAAGAACATCAAAGATAGTGTTCTTTCACAGGGAAAATTAGACCATATTGCCTTAAGGTGGCTACACATCTAATTTCACCTTTAAAATGGGTAATAAGGGGAACTTGAAATACTTAACCCCACCAAGCTTAGCTGTCAGTCTTAGAATCTTCTTATAGGATTATGAGACTATTTACCTCAAGAACTCCTTTAAATCCTTGGAACCTAATTTACTCTTCTCTAATTTCCATGCCATTAAATGATAATTCTGTTGTTGCCACTTTATACTTTCCCCAAGTTCCCCTTAAAAGCTAATAAATTTGGCACATATGAGCTTGTATATCTATGTATATGCACATTCATACACATATATATGACATTATCTATATATATGTATATATTCATGTGTATATGCTTACTAAAATAAATATTATAGGTATGTACAAGATTGTAAACTCCTTGAGGGTAGGAGTTGTTTTTTGCCTCTTTTTATATTTCAGTGCTTAGCATAGTGCCTCATACAAAGTAGGCACTATATTTATAAATCTATATAAACATGTATACATAGATATGAATATGAATAGAATAAATGTCTGTTGACTGATCTTCTAATCTGAAGGTGGGATTTCTGGTTTACAGCAAAGTAGCTAAGGCTAGCTATTACACTGTCAAAGCTTTGCCAAAAAAGCACATATATACACTGAACAGGTTGTGGGATTTAAAGCAGTATTTAAACTCTGGGAAAGAGATCAAAGCTTTCAGAAGTCATTGCTTTGAGAAGTCGGGCTAGTTTCTGCCTTTTTCTTGGTTTGCCCATCACCACCAAGTGAGTTAGATTATTCTCTTTTTCCATTTCTTGATGTGGTTTTGGATTCTGTTTGCCACACATACATGAGATCACGCACACATTTTAAATTATTTTGCCTTAAGGATTCTCCAAGAATCTGTTCTTTCAGAAGTGTAGGGTATTCCCTGTGTAGAAACTCCCTCCCTTCCGCAACATAGACATTTACAGATTTACAGTCCTAGGAAGTCGCTTAAGGAACTTGGAAATCTTAGGAGCATAGATGTTACAGCTCCATGGGATACTTTAAGTCATGGAAAGCAACTCATTTTATAAATAAGGAAACTCAGTCATAGGGAGGGTGTGACTTGACCATACCCACACAACTAGTTAGAGTCAAGATTTGAATTCAAATCTTCTTGATGTCAGCCCTTGAACTCTCTGTCCACTCTACCAGAGTGTCTGTAACTTTTAGGTAAACTGAATATCAGAATTAGGCTTTATGAAACAGATAAATTAGGTGATGACTCATTTTACAATGGAATTGCCACCAATGGTTTTCTTTAGCTAATTTGCTTGGTGTGGTGCATTTTAAAATTTATTTCATTTGGCCAAAAATAATTGATTTGTTATTTTCCAGAAATTAGCCTGGGTAGATTGAGGTTCATTTGTTTATTTATGCAAAACACTAGAATCTTGATTATCCTATCCATGCTTGATTTATATTTCAATTCAGAGATTTTTAGAGCTAGAAAAGTTCTTAGCATCTGTTTAACTGCTTCATATTATTTCTGTTTTGCTTTGTAATTTTTCTCTCTAGATGTTTTATATACATTGATTTTCTTCTTCCCATATAGTTGAGGAATTCCTAGATATCAGGGACTTTATGCTTGATTTTGTTTCCCTGGATAGTCCTTTGTATAGGGCTTTGCACACAATAAAGTACACAGCAAATAAATGATGGCATTTGTTTAGGGGGAGGGAAGAACAGAAGTAATGGATAATTCAATAGTCATTTAGGTATTGGAATCTTCTGGGATTTTTTTCCCCATTCTTTTGGGGATAACATTTTCCTTTCTCATTATACTTTAATGAAGCTACATTTAAATTATTTTCCCTAAGGAGGGAGGAATATAGCCAAGGAAGATTTGGTATGGGAAGTAGAAATCAGAAAGACAGCTTGGAATGAGAAATTGCTGAGGATAATCCACTAACAAATAGTTGGGGATAAATCTCACCAGCAAATATTTGAGAGTGTTGACCACATAACATATATAATTTACTCATATGTACATGAACTTCTAAAAAGTTTTTTTAAAGATCTTTTATTTAGGCTCACTTGTACACTTGCAGCTGTGTGTCTTGCTAGTGATGCGAGTTAGCTAATTTTACTTTTAAAAAACAGTTTCATTGTATAGTATTTAGTCCAATTTATCACCAGCTCAGCATACATTGGGAGTTCCAATTTAGATCCTTTCAAAGGCAACTTGTCTGAGTCTGAGCTGCTCTGATATTGCAGATCTCCCCGGAGAGTTTAATTAAATTCTAAATCCTCCTCCTTGGACCACTTGTCCAGAGCTTGTCATTGATAGTTCTAAAGTTCCTCAAACCTTCAGTGTTAAACTTTTTTTTGCAACATACATTCCTAATACTAATTTAAGCTGAGTTTTGGTTCTAATGATTTTATGATCGGCTTGGAAAAAGGAAAAAAAAAGGCAACCTCTAGGAAAGTCCATTATTCTAATTATCTTCCAGATGGTGATGTGAAACAGGAGATAAGGCACTGTCACTCCAGCTGTCCCATAAAGGAATTATATATTAGGTTTCCACCTCAGGGGCACCATATAGTGATAGCCTAACAGTCACCGATTAGGTCAGTCTGGAGTTTGTCCTTGGAGAGAGACTTGGTTTGGCAACGTTAGGCAGTCTCTGAAATGAAATTAGTAATCAGTTCACTGTAAGATCTGCCAAGAAATACTCAAAAGCCTTTGTGTGGAGAACAAAAGAACACCAGTTGTTGACAGTATATCACTAGAGTTGGACATGTGTTGTTATCAAACAGAACCCAAACAATTGCTGGGAAAACTATCCTTTAAAAATTTACTTACCTACTCCAGAGGTTATATTTCTATCTGGACTGTGGCTTAATGACTACCGACACTGCAAAAATATCCATTCTCTCTCTCCTCTCCTCTCCTCTCCTCTCCTCTCCTCTCCTCTCCTCTCCTCTCCTCATTCCCTTCTTCTTTTTTGATTTCTCTCCATAAAATCCTAAAAAATACTTTTAAAAAGTTCAAATCCAAACATACAACAACCCATTTGAACTCAATTTCCTTGCCGTTCCATATTTGAAATATGTTATACCCAATAAACTGATAAATTCTTTTTTTCAGTCAATCATTTGAAATCCTAGAATGTCAGAGATAGAAGGGACCTTAGATATATTTTCTAACCCACTCATTTTACAGAGGCAGAAACTGGGACTCTGAGAAAGGAAACGAGTTGCCCAGAATTATACAACTATCTATCAACATTTCAACTCTACTAAAATATTGTATTTTTCCACTTCACTTTTTTTAGCTTTTAGGAAGCAACATGATCTATATCTATCTATATATATAGTCCCATCATTGATATTTTGGTATCACATTATTCTATCACACACACAGTTCTATAAATAACTACACAAGGAAGAATTAGTTGTATAGAAAAGGAAGCCTTGCTCACCATATTGAAGACAAATGATGCTTCGCTCAGTTTGCAAAATAAGATCTCAAAGACATTATTCCTTATTTTAGGCTTATGAAATGTCACCAGCCTAAGGCAGAGTTAGGAAGTCAGCATATTTCTCTGATGTGCTCAAGCTTGTCTTTGCCTTGCTTTCTTTCTTTTCTTTTACTTCCTCCTCTCCCAGTCCTCTAAACATTCATTCAGACTTCCATGTGAAAGATATTGTGCCTTCTGCTGTGAGAGATAAGAAAACAGAGGATATATCTATCTATCTATCTATCTATCTATCTATCTATATATATATATATATATATACACACACACATAAATATAATACATATTCACATTCATATATGTGTGTGTATAAAGACACACACATATATGCATACAGATAGTTTTTGTTTTCTAGGTTTATATGCTTTACTAGGTGAGACAAGACATACAAAAGTAATTAGCAATAGAAGACAGTTTATAGCTAACAAGTGAGAAGTATATAGAGTATATCCAGAAGGTGATTAGAACATTGGATCTGGAGTTAGAAGAACATGAGTTCAAAGATAGCATCAGATACTTAATAGGTTTCTGACCCTGACCAAGTCACTTAAGATCCATACGTCTCTGTTTAATCATTTGCAAAAAGGAGCTAATAATAACACCTGCCTACTAAAGTTTTTTGGTAAGAGTAAAATGAGATGGTATTTGCAAAGTGTTTTGCAAACTGTAAAGTGCTAAATACTATTATTATTGGTAGATTTCAGAGGAACCTAGACTTGGGAAGGACTCACAAAGCAGGTGAAGTTAATCTTTGAAAGGTGAATAAGATGATATGGCTACAAAGGAACTAGATTATCCTTGTCTGTCTCTGGCTAGACAAAATCCAGAACCTTTCCCTTCCTATCTAGAACTCTTGAAATCCAAACTTGCTTTTCAGCAAGGATTCAACATTAGTTATTTGTACCTTAGGGAAAATTTAAGCCAATGGTTGATTTCTTTCCAGAGTACAGACTTTTTAACTTTGGCTTCTCACTAGAGATTCTGTTGAAGAAATTTCAGAAGTCAATGAGCAAACTGGGAATCTAGGCTTTAGGCAAGGTGGTGAGGAGCTTTTTCCTGGTCCTTTAAAACCACATCTAAGTACATATGTTTTCCTGGGATCTGTTCTCTGAAATGTGTGCATTTTAAAGAGAATACACTGAATTGGAAGGATACGCATCAATAGTTTGTGGGTCCTAATTAGTTTTGCACAATTTGGACATTACAAATATTGGATTTCTGTGTTCTGATTGTCTATGTTTGTTCTTTCCTATTGAAATCCTAGTTTTAGAACTCTCCCCCAGGCTTCCTCTTAGAATTTTCCATTATGAATTCTTCAACTCTTAGAGATGGGGTGGAGTGGGGGGTAGAATCTAGAGGAACACTAGCTGTGGCCCCCACTGGCCTTTGAAAAACCTGTATATCTCTAGGAAAAAGGCCCTTTGTCTAATGACTAAAGAATCAAATCAGATAAACCATAACTAATAGCTTGCATTTATATAGTACTTAATGATGTTTAGGTGACTCAGTGGGTAGAACTTAATATGTTCTAAGCACTTTATAATTATGATCTCTATTTGATCCTCACAATAAGCTTGGGAGGTAGGTGCTATTATTATTCTTGTTTTTCAGATGAAGAAACTGAGGCAAACAGGTTAAGTGATTTGCCTTGGATAACCAGTAAATGTCTAAGACACCAGCCATGTTGGAAAGAGACTTGCCAAGTGATATTGTTGATACCTCAGCACCATGGGTCACCTGGGGCTTGATTGATTCTTGCTCAACACAATAGCGGTTCAAAAGGGTTGGTGGGTGAATGATATATTCAGGTCATGGGAGATAAGTTGAACCATATTTAAGTCATCCTCATCCCCTCCTTACTAGTTAGAAGTTGTTCTGATCAGGGCATTTGCCGAGTCTATAGGTGTTTAAAACAAAAGCAAAAAGCATATGAAGACTAGCACAACTAAGTGGCCTAGTGGAAACACTAGCCCTGGAGTTAGGAGAACCTGAGTTCAAATGTGGCCTCAGACACTTGTCCCTCAAACCCCACCCCCCAAAAAATCCAACCATATGAAGACCACATTGTTCCAATCTTGGAAGAACTTATAGTATAGTGAGAGATAGAAGAGTTTCACATATAAAACACATAGAAAACATTATCAATCTGAGCTATTTTTCTCTTGGCAAGTGTCTGCTGATCTCTTAGGGTTTTTCGTTTATGTTTTGTTATTTTATTTTACCTTTTTGAGGTTTGGTTATAGCCCTGGTGCACTGAGTTACTCTGTTTTTCTATATCTTATTGAGCCTGACAATTATTAGTTAGTTCTGGGGGAAGAAGGAGATGGATGATTGGACGGTAGGGAGGGGGGAAGAATGAGGATTCTTAACTGCTGAGTGATCTGTTTGGACCCATTGAGCTAATGTAATGCAAAGCAGAGCAGGAAGGGTGTGACTTTGAAGAACTCCACGGATAACAAGATGGAAGGATGCAGAGAAAGAAATGAAGCCACAATGCCCCATGGGAGCCTTCAGTGACTCATCCAGGGCTCACACCATCTAGTAGAGCCTAGAAGAGGAGAGAACAAGAGTGGAGAATTCAAAATACTGTGTTATAACTCCTGGTGGTGCAAGGTTTTATGGCTGTTACTTGTGTGATGGAGTCAGTGGATTTACATCTTCACTTGGCTAGTGTGGATTTTCTTTCCTCCTTAACATATGAGTATTTAGGAGCCTCTACAATATTACAAATACTTAGTCAGATTGTCTTTAATAGAGTTACCTGTGGGTTAATCAGTATCTTCTCTACCTCATGCATTTCCATGGTGTTTGTAGTGTACAAATTTCTTGTTATTTGTCTTTCCATCTTGCTATTAATGTGGATTTTCTCTCTAGACCTTTCACTGCTTTCTTAGATGGAATCAAGTTTTTTTTTTACTTTGATGAAGTGTACCTTTAACCTAAGGAAACACAGAAAAATTGGAAATCTTAGAGCCTTTACAAGTGGAATCAGATTGTATTTATTCAGAATGACAGTCGGGGCAAAGGAGATAAATCCTGTCTGAATCAGTGAATCATAAGAATGATACAATGCTCTTAAAAGCATGACATTAGGTATGTACAACAATAGAAATTAGGGTTCTAGCTTTAATCCCTAGAGGTCTACAATAAGTGTTTGCTGAATAAATAAGTGAACATAGCTTATAGTTAGTAAATTCATTAGATAGCGATGCCAAGGATTTGTGATATCATTGGTATCTGTTTAGGGACTTTAGTAGTGAAGGCAGACCACCTTTCTTTGATTTAGGAAATAAATCCTAGGGGGTTGACTTAAGAAACTAAAAGGTTAAGTGATTGGTCCAGAGTCAAATAGTAATAAATTCAGAAGTGGGATTTGTTCCAAGTACTTCTGATTCTAAGCTCAACATTCTGTTTATTAATTCATGCATCCTGCTCCCAGTTTATCATTATTTGTATGTATAGGCCATTTTAGTCACCTTTTATCTAATTTTTCCCCTTCTAAGGTAGATTATAACATATTCAACCTTCAAATGGTTACAGAATTCAAATATGTGTGGTTTGGGGGTTGTGAATATATATATCAGACCTGTGTTATCATTGGTGGTAGAGAGTTCCTGGTGAGTTTTTCTACCAAAAGAGAATGTGACACTTTTTCTGTAAATTAAAATTTTTGGAAGATGTTGGGATTATATATATATAGGATGTGGCAAGGGGGAGAATAAATGAGAAATTTAATGACTAGCCCATGGTCACAGAGTCAGTGTTTGTGTGTGTGTGTGTGTGTGTGTGTGTGTGTGTGTGTGTGTGTGGTGTTTGGAGGGAGTAGTTGATTTTATGCATTGTAACACTCCTTCTGGGGGCAAATTTATTAATGTTTTATTTTATTCCAAACTCACTTTTCACATTTTATCTTCATGAATATTCAAAAATATTTTTATTTTAAAAAACCTGCTTCCCCCAACTCCTCCACTGCCCTATTTTCAATGGTCTCTAGATCCTCATAGATGCCACAGTTAGCAGAAATTTATTAATTCTACATGCTAGACTAAATTCTGGGCTACACTGGAATTGGGAACTGGTAGACCTGAGATATAGGCTTTCACAAACTAGCTTTGTTACCTTAAGAAAACCCTTTTTAACCTTAGCATCTCAGAGCAACTTAGGAGGGAGATTGTAAATTGCTAAAGACAAAAGATTAAAAATTGCTAAATAAGTTTCTGGGCCTCAGTTTCTCATCTGTAAAATAACAAGATTGTACTTGATCGAGCTCTGCAAAATCTATCCATCTATGTTTCTTCTCTGAGGCAGGTCTTTGTAGACTTGTCCTACGATGGGATCTTTAAATCCTAGAAAACAGATTTTTTTTTTAAAAGAATGAAAACAAGCAAAATATTCTTTAAATAAAAATGCAACCACATTTAACTATTTGCTATTTGGAAACAGCCAGCAGGTGCAGAAACCTAGGAGAAGGGAGATGAATTCATTTCTTACAATTAAAAAGTTGTGAAATCTCAATCGCTGGGGCTTTTGGGTGCTGACCCAGCAGCTGGATTTCAGAGACCTCAACTGCTGAGTCATGTCATTTTAGCCCCATGGACTGTTGTAGAGCCTGCAGCTTCTCTTGCTCCTTTTCCTCTCCCCCAACTCGTTTGGACAGCTGGAGTGAGGTACAGAAATCAAATTCCTTCCTGACCCATTCAGCTGTAGTTTTGTCTCTGTTCAGACTATTTTTAGTTTTTGCTGAATTGGGGAAATTAAAACTGATTTTGAATTGGCGAAGCAGGACTTTTGCTCTTTGGGCCTTAGACGGCATGTTTTCATGTTGTTGGATCACTTCTATCCCTCCTGCTCCCAGCTAAACCAAGAAGCTTTCCAAAAAAACTTCACGTGGGCTAGAAAGTCCTTTCTGATGCTACCTGATCACCTAGCAGTTACCATATCTGACCGTTGGAGGGCACTCTTTCATCAAAACATTCTCCTTATCATCATTCCTAAGCATCCCCCCAAAGACAGCATTTCCATCATCTGTGCTTTGTAGTAGTCCTGCCGGAGAAAGGAAAGTCATCCTGCAAGTGCATCCGTGTACTTCATTAACTGTCCAATAATCTGTGGGACACCTTGTGGTATCATCTTCTCTCTCCATATTTCTTATAGATCCTTTTTCCTGGTGTTTATGCATAAAATCTCAGTCTCAAGAGTTGGCAGAGTTCCTCCAATCTAGCCTCTACCTGTACTCAGAATACAAATTCCCTTTATAGCATCCCAGATGAGTGGTCATCTACTCTTTGGATGTAACTCTTCAGTGAGAATTCATGACCTCCCTTGCCACTTGGGAAAGCTCTGATTTCCCTGTCCTTTATATCATAGTTATTTCTTTATATTTCTTCCCCCTCCACTCCCTTAAATTAAACAGTCCTGGAGAAATAAATTGTAGTTTATCTTCAGATGATGCCCCCATCTCTAATAGATGTTTGTTAAATATATGTTAAATTGAATTGAATTCATAGTTTTTAAAGTTCTTATTTCACTGTATGGATGATTGAGTTGTACTTAAAATACTAATAAATTTTACAGTGTCTTCCCTATCTGAAACTTATTGTCAAATCAGGTTTTGGTTTATCATAGCAAGGAATAAAATTCACTTTAGTAGCAGCATAACAGTAATTCTTAGGACCATAAATTTATGACTCAAAGAAACTTCAGAGCCCATCAGCTCCATGACCCTCATTTTAAAAATAAGAAAATGGAGGCATAGAAATTAAGGGACTTGACCAGGGCTACATAGTAAATGTCTGAGGCAGGAATAGAACTCAGGTCTTCCTAACTCTCAAGTCCAGTGCTTTATCCTCCACATTACCTAATTGTGTCTGAAGTACAGTACTGTTTATTTAATTAGTCTTTTGGGGGGAAATGTAGGGGTACAATTTGGTAAAGTTTTATGACTATGACTACTAAGCAACAAGACTTCCATTCAAAATTATTCTTCCATTGTTTTGATAGGATCTCCAAGGAAATAGCAACCTGTGGGAACATTGTTCCCACATCCTCTGAGGACGTTCATTTGGCTTCCACCCCAGTCAATGATGCAGAAATACCAGCTTCTCAAGGCCAAGATCTGAAGAAGGACTTAAAAAGGTATTTTGCCAAGTATGTCTGGGAGCAGGCCTCTCAGCAGAGCATCACATAGCTGAAGATGAAAAGAGGCTAAAGCAGAAACTCTGTTTTCCTTTTTACCAAATCAAAGCACATCCCTGTGACCCTGGGCAGCTGGCACTAAGTTCTCTGGTGGTGATGCTTATTGTGGCAAATACAATCTCAGGCTTCATACATTTTGGCTCAGAATGTATGATAATAATTGGACTTTGCTCTCTGAGTCCCATTTTCATGGAGAGTACAAATGAGTAGAATAAAGAATAATAAAATCCATTCATTTACATGAAAATAATTGATAATTTATTACATTGAAATTTTGATGTCAGATTTCATCTTCCTATTGTACCCCTCAGGATGCCTTTTCCATATTTCTTGAAATGAATAGAGTATGCTAATTATGAATCATACTTTATATTGTTCAAAGCAGGGTCCCAAAAGGAGATCTTCTGGGGAATACTTTATTAGCCTGGTTTCATGTTCAAATTTAAACCAATGTTTATTGAGTGCCTGCTCTATAAATAATATCAAATTAGATGCAAGTGATTTGAGAGAATTCCTAGTCCTTGTTCCTATAATCTAGCTGGGGATAGACGCACAAGAGAATAGTTAACAGCACAGGTACAAAACAGTGTTTGTTAAGGGCAGAGAGTGGCATGAGTGGGACAGAAGATGAATGCTCTGCTTGGTCAGAGGAGGTCATGGTGTCTAGTCAGGGTTTAGTCAGGAAAGCCTTTATGGAAGCAGTGGGACTTGTGTGAGATGATGGGAAGGATGGGTAAAGCTTGCATTGGTAGAGAGGAGGGGAACATGTTTTAGATTAGGGAAAGCAATGTGAGGAAAGGTCCTGAGGCAAGAATGTGGACAGGATGTTGTAGAAAAATTAATAACCTAGCTTGCTTTGTATATAATTCATCAGAATTATGTATTAATTAAACAGATTTTGACTACCTATAAGCTATAGCTCATATTATTCACTAGTACAGATACCCTGATTTAATGAGTTTATTGTATAACTCAGATTAGTTATTGTGTAACTCCATCAGGAGAGGACTGTTCATCTTGTTCAAGGATTACCCTTGTGCTATCTAATTTGACAGAATGAAATGAGAAATGACAGAAGCAGATCAAGCCCTTAAAAGGAGCAACTCCTAAGAAACAGAACTCTTTAAAAAAGGAATGGCATGTTTTAAATAGCAGTGGATTCCCTATGACTTGAACTCTGGAGGTAGCCTGGATGATCACTTGTTAGGCATGTCATGGAGATGATGTCTGGTCAGGTATGCACCACAACTGGGATGCCCTCCCAACTGATTCTGCATCAACTTTTGTACCCTAGAGTTTAAATTTGAATAATTTCTATAGAAGTCATAGGAAGCCCTTAGTTTAGGTTCAGTGTTGGATCAAGAGGAGAAATGCTTAGATCACTCAACAGCCACAAAAAAAATCTGTTCAGCCAGAGCAGTAGGATTCCCAAAAAGGAAGACACCTTGATTGATTCCACTGAGTAAAGCTCTCATGCCAAGTTTGTTCATCGTTTTGTACCAGCCAAGCATCAGAAAGCTCTTGGAATTTTTCCTGTTGCTTTGTACTCAAGTTTGAGAAAGTGATGTCAAGAACTGAGCCTTTCCCTGAGCCAATCAAGTATCAATGATGATCATAATACCTTTTAAGGAAAAAGTAATGTAAATTGGGGTGAGGGGTAAGGGGGAGTTGATTTAATAAATTGCTCTCATCACAAGTTGTAGAACTTATAAATCTTAAATCATTGTGTAATGGAATGTCAGAGCTCACCTGGTATAACCCCCTTTTTATAGATCAGGAAACTTGAAGTCTACATTTACTTGCTAATGACATAAGACTTCCAAAAGATGCTACAGCTGTCCTAATTGTCCCTAAGTTAGAACTCATGGCGATAGAAGCTAGAGCTTCCCATATCCTAAAAGTAGTGCAGTTCCAATGGTCTGGTTGTGTCTGTGTTAATATATCTAGGTTCTAATCTGCTGTATTGTTGCCATTTGTAACATCATAATGGCAACCTTGAACCTTCAGAGACCTTAATCCTCAGCCTTTTCTTCAAAATAGATCTTTTATTTTTAACCTTCTGGTGATTGTGAAGTTTTCAAAGTAGCCTTTTTTTTTAAATGTGAAGAGTTGACATCATTTCATTGAAACATGAATTATTCACCAGAAGGATATGAACTACACTGATCATTTATTATTTTGATGATGCATTCTTGCTCAGTTCAAGTTTCAAGCCAGGGTTTGCCCCTTTGGGGTCTAGCAGCTTTCTCTTGACTCATCTCTATAAGGGCTGCTGAAGTCTATTTCTTTCCTTTCTCTCCTTTGGGAGGGGAAAGGCACATATCCTGCCTTCCTAAGCTCAGGATGAGTCTCTATACAGAATCAACAGATGTTGCAGTCCCACAGCTATGCAGGGTGACTTCCTGCCACCAATGAGCCCAGACATTCTAGTCAATCCAATATCTGCTCCAGAAATTATGACATCATTCCATATTTTAAACTGAAATGTGGGCTTTTCTCCAGGAATTTTCACACTCCCACATTATGATTACTGATATTCATTAGGCTATGAGACTTATAAGTTTCACGAAAAACAGATGTGGCACAGAGGGAGGTGGGAGGGGAAGTTTGATAGTAAGGAAAAAGTCAAATCACCATGCCTCCTAACTCTTCAGTCTCAACTATAACTCAAGCCAATTTGTGTCCCAGGAGAAAGATAATTCACCTCTGGGAATGATTAACAGTAGAGTAACCCAAGGGAACAAGACATTGAGAAATGTAAGGTGGCCACTATGGGCTTGGTGCCATTATTCTATCATTTCTGCTCAGGAGGAAAGAAAGTAAATTAATAATGACTAGACCCAAGAAATTGGCTTGACTTCTTGTAACATAGTGAAGTCAGACAAGAACATCTGGTGTAAAGAAGTGAAGGAAAATGAGATTCAAAGCCCTTTATTAGATAGAAAAGTCTGGCCATCTTCCTGTTTTTGGCACAATTGACCCTAATGACAAAATGGCTACGAGTATTCTTACATGGGTGGGAACAAAAGGAGCCAGTGACCCTTAAGCCAAAGGAACCTTAGTAATATATATCATTCCTGAGGCTTCTGGGCTGCAATCCCCTTCTTTTTTCAGGTAAATTGTACTTCAAAATATATTTCTTATACAAAGTTCAGCATTGCAGTTTGAGAACTTAAAAATCCCATAAACAAGGTAATCTTTGTAGAGTTCATTGTAAAATAATATCCCATATGAGTAAAAGATATTATTATTGACAAAGCAAAAGCTTATCTAGTTTGGTCAGTATAAAAATAGTCCTGAAAAAAGAATAATATCAAAAATAATTAAAAATGTTGACAAATGACTTAATCATGGAAAGGTGTTTATGTAAACCAATGGATTTATGCTAAACAATTCAAGAACAGGTCATTTCTACAAGAAATGACAGAAAAATTATCCTGAAGTAGCTTGGATTTACTAAATAATCTAGATTATGTGAGGAAATGGTAGAAACATTGCAGGATATTGCCACTGATTGCAAAAATTTCACAAGTGCAAAATATTTAGCAGAGCACAATCTGGTGGTCAGAATTATGCATCTGATGTATGCTGTCCTTCAAAAACTAACAAATAGGGGTGGCTAGGTGGCACAATTGGATAGAGCACTGGCCCTGGAGTCAGGAGTACCTGAGTTCAAATTGGCCTCAGACACTTAATAATTACCTAGCTGTGTGGCCTTGAGCAAGCCACTTAACCCCATTGCCTTGCAAAAGAAAAAAAAAAACCTAAAAAAAAACCCCACTAACAAATAACACTTTGCCAAACAATTCATCTTCAAAATATTACTGAGGATTCAACAAATAAATTGTGTAAGAGCTAGTACATCATCCCAGAAGAAATTGTCGTCCACAATCACCCAGACACAATATGTCTCAAAGACAATTTGAGAACAATATTTTTCAAGAATGTCACTTTTCCAAATAGCTATAATTTCCAAAAGACACAAAATTAAAAAGTTTTCAAAATAGAGAGATTCAGTGGAAGAAATCAAAGTTAAATGGAATCAGGATGAGATATATCTCAATCTACCCTATTATTTGTTAAAGAAGTTATGAAGATGCTTTCAGAAAGTCTACAGATGAGTTTAGATCACAATACTTTTAAATCAATTAGAGAAAAAGTTATTTTATCCACTAATTCATAGATTAAATATTTAAAAGCAATAGGATAGCTTCTTGTCTCTGGGCCATTTCTATCTGAACCCCACTGATAAAGATAAGATGAATGAGATAATAACATAATGAGATTCATGTTTCTGTTGCTCTTTACATATTTACAAAGTATTTTCCTCACAATAATCTTACGAGGTATGTGGGGTAAATATCATTCCTCATTTTGTAGATCAAAAACTGGTCTCAGGGAAGATTTAGTGTCTTGTCCCTGGTGATAAGGCTCGTAGATACCAGAACTGGGATTCAAGACCAGGACTTCTCTATATAATAGCATCTTATGATCCTTCTGTTAATGACCATATAAAATGTCTGTATTAGGAAGACTCGAAATATTTATTAACAGATCATGGGGTGGGGAACAAAAAGGTCTTAACCCGTGTCAGAATGTATTTACATAAATAATGTTTTAATCGTTGTCTCAGTCACATTCCAGCTGTTGCATGACAGACAACTAATGTATACACTATACAATATTATTGTTTTAATGAGACAAAGAAAATGCTTTCCAAAGAGAGATTTTAGAGTTTATTGTTGACTTAGAATATACTGATTTTCCTAAGGTTCCTAAACTATGTTTTGCAAATAAATGCTCTGCATTTTGGGGAATAAATAACTTGGAGAAGTTATTGGTGTTATAGAATTAAAGGATTTAGGATTGAGGGGGACTTTCTAGATAATATGGTTGAACCCTTCATTTTTTTTTTTTTTGCAAGGCAATGGGGTTAAGTGGCTTGCCCAAGACCACACAGCTAGGTAATTATTAAGTGTTTGAGGCTGGATTTGAACTCAGGTACTCCTGACTCCAGGGCTGGTGCTCTATCCACTGTGCCACCTAGCTGTCCCTCAAACCCTTCATTTTATAGATGGGAAGCTGAGGTCCAGAGATAGGTACACACACAGAGCTGAGTTGGAATTTGAAATCAGATTGTTTGATGTTGATCATTTAGCTAATAAGCATTTATTATGAGTTTATTTTGAGCAGTGTGACCCTGGGCAAGTCACTTAACCCTGTTTGCCCTAGTTTCCTCATTTATAAATGAACTGGAGAAGGAAATAGCAAACTACTCCAGTATCTCTACTAAGAAAACTCCAAATGAGGTCATGAATTATTAGACATGACTGAACAACAAAGTGCTTACTGTGCTAAGTCCTGGGGTTAAAAGGAAGGGAAAAAACATTTTCCCTACCCATAAGGAGCATAGGCTGCTATTATTTTTTAAATGACTTGGAAAGCTCACCTCTCTGGGGTAGTATTTTCCCTTTAGGAAAATGAAAGGACTAGATTCACTTAAAATTTAATTAAAAAATCATTAAGTGCACATAATATGCAAAGATATGAAGATACAAAGATAAATAAAGAGTATTTGCCCTCAAGAAATTTACATTTTGCTGGAAGAGGGGAATACAATGTGCATATATACGAGTAATACAAAATACAAAATTATTTCAAGAGGAAAGAGCACAGAAAGTGTCTTATTGGGAAGAAGCCCTTGAATGATGCCTAGGAGAAAGCTAAAGATTGGGGGGGGGGGGGGTGTCAGGGGTGAGAAGGAAGAACATTGCAGGCATGGACCACTTCTCCAAAAGCAAAAAAGTCAGAAGACAGAGTCATCTCAATGATGATCTCCTGAGGTTTCTTCTAGATCCAACAATTCTGTGATACTTCCGACCATGCAAATATTAATGAAACATTGCATCCAGGTGTTTGACGGTCATTTGACCAGGGCATATCATCATATTGGAAAGGAAAGATCAAAGTAATTGAAAAAGGAGTTAAAACTCCCTAAATAAGTGAGAAGATATTGAGAGATCTAGCTGACCCCAGTTCTCATCTTCCTTGGAGGCAGTGCGTCCCAGGGACCCAAAAGGAAGGAGGTTGTGATCGCTGACCTCAACATTTGGCAAAAACTAACAAACCTAAAAGACCAAACCAATGAAACAAATAAACCCATGAGGAATAATAGGAAAGTTGCTGAAGGAAGAATGCAGACAGACAAAAATACCCCTCTCATTTTCCAGAAGAGCGAAGAGGTGGAGATTTTCCAGCCACATAGGCTGTTGCCCTTGACTTCTATTCCTAGCACTTGTTATTTAAAAAAGTGGTTTGTGCACATTTAGAAAGGGAAGTGCTGATCCCTAATAGCCACAGGCCACATGAGGCCAGGCTAACCTCATTTCCTTTTCCTATAGGGTGATTAAATGGGTAGATCATTAGGATGTCACAAATAAAATATATCTAGATTTCAGTATAATGACTTGCTTTTACAATTTACAAACAACACAAAGCTAGGAGAGATAGTATGTTAGATGACAAAACAAGAATCTGGAATTCCATATAGTCTAGAATAATGGATCAAATTGAAAAGGTTGTGGTCTAATAGGGATAAATGCAATTGAATTTTAAAAATAAGCTGTATAAAGGGACAGAGGAGGGATGATGGGAGTACTATGAGCAATCTATATGAAAAAAATTTCAAAAGTTAATGAAAAAAGGTTCAGTATGAGGCAATAGTTTAACATGGCAATCTAAAAAGCTAATATGATTGTGGACTACTATAATTTTGTTGACAAATTGACCATCCAGGATAAAAAATGTGCAATCACACACTGAATTCTGCTCTGACCAGATGTTGGAATACATTTGTCTTCTTTTGGGCATGTTATTTTATCCCACCATTTGACAAAGATAAGAATCCAGAAGAAGGCATTACAATTGTGAGACAAGTAGAGCTGGGTAGATCAAATGGGGAATGGTTGAAGAACCATTGAAGTTAAGCAGATGACGGTTTCATTTGATGGACTTGTGTGGCCAATGACAAAGGTTAGGACTAGGAGCACTGGATGGAGAGTGGAGAGAAAGGAATGGAAGAGGCAGCTTCTGCCTCACCAAGTTGGGGAAAGGGTAGTATCTTCAATCAGAGACCTAAAGCAGGGGAGGTACCTCAGAGGCCATCTCATCTAAACCTCTATTTTTGTAAGATGAGAAAACTGAGGCCCAAAGAGGTTAAGTGACTTGCCTAAGGTCACATAAATACTGTCAAAGATGAGATTTGAACTCAGGTCCTTGACTACTCTTCACAAATGTTATAGAAAGTGTTCTCTGGTGATCTCTGAAGACCCTCAGGTACTGAGGTCCCTTCCAACTCTGAGATTCTGTGGTTTTTTTGGTGTCTGGCAGGGTTCTAATTGGCAATTAACACATTATCTTTCCTGGGGGTGTTACATTTCATTATGAATTTTTTTCACAGGTTTCTTGTTTTTAAGGTCCTTACAATTATCCTGTTGAGTGTCTGTCTGTCACATCAGAAAAATCTCTATAAACCTGTGGTTCAAATCTTATTTAACTTGTGTTTAAAATGCTTTGTGGCAAGGAGAACATAATGAAATTAGGGGTGCGGATCACAACCCATCTTTGCCTGCTCATCCCTTTCAGATTCATTCTAAAGTATCCCCAATGAAAAGGGATGGAACTCTTCTTACTTTTGAGTAGTATATAACTTGTAGGCCTCAACCTCTGAGGGACCAGCAAGTGATTGGGGCACAGTGAATGGGATGTGGATTGGGGGGATTTCTAGATTTTCCCAGTGGTATTTGTACAGCCTCAGCTATGAGCACCTTCTAGTGATTAGGTTGTAGCTGCCCTGGGGTGGGGACTGAAACCAAGTTCAGGAAAAAGAATATTGGGCAGTTTGCTTAGCAGGAGGAGAGTTGGGGGTGGGGGGAGCATTCAGGCTCATGACTTAGGATAGTTATATTGAAAACAAGCCTTATATTTTGTTTTTGGTGCAAGTCTTGTTCTTAACCTCTTCTTGGTGACTCACATACCCTTGGTAGGTTAAGACATTATTTGAGAATACAGATTTAGACTAATAGTCCATAGGAAACAAGGTACCTGCTACCTTAGTGCCCACAT
This sequence comes from Macrotis lagotis, assembly GCF_037893015.1. Taxonomy (NCBI): domain Eukaryota; kingdom Metazoa; phylum Chordata; class Mammalia; order Peramelemorphia; family Peramelidae; genus Macrotis; species Macrotis lagotis. Next base: position 89,542,356 of record NC_133661.1, on the reverse strand, counting down.
TTGACAACAGCAATTTTATTTTCCAAAATCAAACATTTTGGGATCAAATTTAGTGTCCATGTCTAGGTGGGGACGGATAGCATTCATTCTTCTCAGTTTTTCCATATTAAGAGGACAATAGAGGTTGCTTATCCTTAATAATTTCGGCTTCTACCACAGGTGCATTCTTTTTTGTTGTTGTTGTTGTTATTGTTTTGTTTTACAAGGCAATGGGGTTAAGTGGCTTGCCCAAGGCCACACAGCTAGGTCATTATTGAGTGTCTGAGGTGGGATTTGAACTCAGGTCCTCCTGACTCCAGGGCCGGTGTTCTATTCACTGCACTACCTAGTTGCCCCTAACAGGTATATTCTTTTGAACTCACAGTTTCAATTGAAGATATTGAAAAGGGAAGATGAATTTAGAGTAAATCAGTTATAAAATGAGTCAGATCTAAAAGTGAGAGGGAAAATGAATCCTCCAAGTAAGGGAAGAAACAATACAAAGTTAATTTTAGAGGAGCCTTCTGCGTACTTGACTTTGCAGAGGAGGCAAGAGACTGTCACTAGAATATTCCCCTTACAAGGTCACTCACTCTTAGGAGCTGGTCAGAGGCATCTTTAGCAATCACATCAGTCTCCAGATGGGTGCAACTGTTATCATTCAAGCAAGGCATGAGCTAATGACTTGTGTTCTTAGGAGTGTGAAGTTATGAGTAATGTGGATATAAGTGGAACACTTAGGTTCTTCTTGAATTTCTGGAACATTTTTATTCTTTAGTGGCGTCTTAGTTTATTTTGCTCCCCCCCCCCCCGGGTGAATTATTGTATCATAGACCTAAAGCAGGGGAGGTACCTCAGAGGCCATCTCATCTAAATCTCTATTTTTGTAGATGAGAAAACTGAGGCCCAGTGAGATTAAATGACTTGCTTAAGGTCACAAAAATACTCTCAAAGGTGAAATTTGAACTCAGGTTCTCAGACTTTTGAACCAGTGCTCCCTCCTTTTAAGAGAGCATTCTCCTCTCCTCACTTCCTCATGTTCCTATATTTTTTTTCCTGAATTACTAAGTAATGGATTATAATATCTTAGAGAAAAGTAAATTTTAGCTCCGGACTCCCTGAAGATAGTTCAGCATTATCAGAACAAATCTCCAAGAAAAGGGATTCCTTCTGGGGTATCTTTGGTTCAACACAGTCTAGACAACACAACTTTGTTGTCTCTATCAATATCTGTTCATTCCACAAATGTTTGTTGAGTACATACTACATCCAGGGCATTTTGTTGGGGGAGATTCAGATGAGGAATGGTCACTGCATTAGCTTTAACAAAAATAAACTTAAAACAGCAATTTAGGAATCAATAAGAGTTAATATTACTGTAGTCCAGAACCTAGTTTCTTCCCTAATCCTGTGGGACATTCCCATTTTGCAATCATGTAAACTGAGACAGACAGACATAAAGTAACTTGCCCACTGAGAAGTGAACACTATTATCTTCATTTTGCAATTAAGAAAACTGAGGCAGTCAGGAGTGGCTTGCCTAGGGGTCATAGCTAGTAAGGATTTAAAGGTCAAAATGGAACTCAGGACCCATGATCTACCAACTGCAGGACATAACTGACTTCTTAGAGGCAGAATATCCAGGTTCAAGGTCTAGATTCAACATTTACCAGCTATGTGACCCTGAGCAACGGGTATAAATAAAAGAGCTCCCTATCTGTGGAGTCTGGGTCTTGTGTGTGTATGTGTGAGACACTGTCATCCTCCCAGGGTGCAATAAGGAAAAAACTTTGTAAATTTAGAGTTACCATCCAGACATAAGCTATAATTGGTAATAAGGACCAGTGTGGTCCTAGCACTCTTAGAGACCAGGGGATCAATTTGAGATAACAGTATGCAAAGGAAAAATATCTTTGTAAGATAGTAACTTGGGACCAAGCCACTATTCTTTGTAGTCAAGGCAGACATTCTTATGTCAGTGTTTGGAGGCAAGCCAAAATTGTGTCTTTAATACAAGTGAGAAAAAGGAGGAAGGTGGTAGGATTTTAAGAAAAGAGTAGAAAAGTTAGAAGAAAGCATGTGAGAAAAGCATTCTGGGTAGGCTCTAGCTAGGATAGAGTTAAAAATTCTCTCGTGTAAGAGAGAACCAAATTATCAAACAGGCATCTTTCTCATGGTTAAATTAATTCTGGCCCCTTTTGAGAAAAATGTAACAAAATCTCTTGGATCATTAGCAGCTGGGGGTGTGGCTACAGGCATCAGCTAAATCTGTTGCCCCCCCACAGCTGAAACAGAGGTGGACAACAGGCTCCTCCAGATCTAAAGGCGTTTTTTCCCCCTCAGAAGAAGCATCATTGCAACAGTTGGAGGCAGACTTAGCCAAGGTCACTCTTTCTTTGGGCAGCTGCTCAGGGGCTGGTGGAAAGTTCCCTCTTTGGTATCCTGCCTGGGTAGGATACTTCTGGATATAGAAATTGGTAGGGTGTAGAGCATTTGAGCTGGTTCTGACTGGGGGGAATCTGGGTCTAGAGTTAGCTGGGGTGTCTTGATAACTAGAAACTCCTAGAAAGTTTTGTAGGGAATCTTGTGCTCAATGCTGGGGCTAGCAGGAAGAGTTTAACAACCCTATCATTTAACCTCCTTCCCCTTTTACAGAGGAGGACGCTGAAGGTGAGAGATGAAATTCAGCATGGTATAATAGCACAGAGTCATAGGTCCCTGGTGCAAATCTCTCCGTTATTTATTACCTGGGTGATTTTGGGCAACTTCCTGCAGCTTTGGAGATTTTTGCTTCCTCGTTTTAAAAATGTTGAAGTGGCGGGGTGGGAGTGGGGAGAGACAGTATAGTACAATGGTTAGAACATGAACTTTGGAGTTGAAGTCCTAAGTCTGCCCCTTTACTACCCATGTGATCTTGGACTCAGCCACTCTGAGCCTCAGTTTCCTCATCAGTAAAAGGAGAGAATTGGATCAGATGACCCATAAGAGCCCTTCCAACTCTAAAGCTATGATGTCATGATTTGATGATTTATAAGGTTCTTTCCTATTCTAAATCTGCTTAGGGTCTTATAGCTGGAATCATGGCTTTGGAATGCTACCTTAGATATAATCCAATCTCATGTTACAGTTAAGTAGACTAAGGCAAAATGAAGTTAAGGGAATGTGACTAAGATCAGACTCCTTCAACAGCAGAGCCTGATAGACCTTGAACCCAGATCTCTCAAGTTCTAGGTCAGCCTCATTTCCATTACACTCAAAACTTTTAATTAGATCAAATCTCCATTCTTTTTCTGATATTGCAGACCTTACTTATTCCCCTTTCTCCTTCAGCCAATCCGAAGATGAAGCAAATGGGGAGAACTGCTTTAGATCAATAATCTTCCTAATGCTCCAATCATGGTACTCCCATTCTCAGCAACTTTGGGTAGCTCCCTATTGCTAAATCAAATATGGATTCCTGTCACATTCAAGGCTCTTTGACTATCTCCCATCTATCTCTTCAATCATACTAAAGCTTTTTCTGTGTTCCAATCAAACTTCTTTTCTTCTTGTCCTGTGCTCTCTCATTTATTCATGCCTTTGCTCAAATCATCCTCCCTGCCTGGAAAAGGTTTTCTTTTTAACTGCTATCATCTCTGTCTGTTAAGGTTCTTTTCTTCCTTCAAGGATGAGGCTAGTTCCAACTTTCTCATTAGACCTAACCTTGACCACTCCTTCACTAAAAGGGGAAGAGATCCATCTCTCTCTTCTCAGATCATTTTACCCAGATTTCTCTTTAATACTTATGTCAGTTGACCTCATAACTGTTATTTGAGTTTGGTTTTTTTTTTTTGGTCCTTCTTCACATCAGAATTGAGAACAGATCTTGTACTATACCTATTTTCCCCAAGACTCAGCATTATGACTGACATCCACTAGGCAGTTCATAAATATTTGTGGAATTGGATTAATGCTGAACTCCAAGAAAAGTAGAGTGGTTGGGGCACTTTGTAAATCTAAAATCCTTCTGAATTGTGACTATTCCTTCCCATTCCTATGTTCTGGATCTTTCTACAGTCACTCCACCCATGCCTATTATTTAGCTCTCCTGGGGTCATTTTTAAATTGCTTTCAGCTGAGCATTTGAAAACTTAGAAGAGAATCCTCAAATCTTTTTAAATCTTTAAGGAATCCCTCCACCCCCACTTCCTCTCACCCCACCCTAGCTCATGGCCATGACCCCACTGAATATATCCTCAACATGACCTCAAATTTGTAAAATTGCTTTCTTTTGAAAATGGTTCAGGGCTGGTATTCTTAGGGTGGAGACTCTATCTTTGTTCAGTGGGAAGTAATAGCCTTTTATGATCTTGCCAAAGTTCACTGTTCACAAAGTAATAATTGACCCTTTGTTTCCTCTTATAACAACCAGTGAAAGGACTGTTGACCATCAGGTCAGATTTTATATAATATCTGGAGATATTTAGAATGAAGATGAGTGGGTCAAGACCAGTGAAAAATGAGACAGAGTTGTAAAATACAAGGAGTTGATTTTACCTTGTTTACTAAAATAATCACTTAATGTATTTGGTTGTTAAAAGAATTCACTTGGGGTGGAGCCAAGATGGTGGTGTGAAGGCAGCATTTCCCAAGACCTCCAACTCCCCAACCCGCCCCCAAACAAAACAAAGGATGGCTCTAGCCAAAATTTAGAGGGGCAGAACCCAAGAAAGGCTGAGTGATACACTTTCCCAGTCCAAGAAAACTTAGAAGCTCTGGGGGAAAGGTGTGTTTCACCAGGACCAGGGGTTGAAGGGACAGTGAGAGAACTCAACTGCACTTGGATGAGTGTGGAGTGGGAGGCATGGCCACAGAACCTGCAGCGAGAATTGGGAGAAAGCAGCCTGCACCCCCAGAGACGGTAAGGGAAGTCTGCAGAAATTTCTCTTCTCTCCCTGGGGCAGGACTCTGCTGTTTGCCTATACTCACAAATTACAGTTTGGGCTTCCATACTAAATAACCAAGCTGGATCTCTCCTTACAGCTCCAGGGCAGAGGGAAGTGCTGTGGTTATCTACATATCAAAGCACAGGCTAGAGAGCATAAGACCTTGGAGGAATAAAAGTCCTAGTGGGGTGTCCCCCCCACAAAAAAAAAAACCCAAAGCCTTGAAAGTGCTGTAAATTAGTCTTTGGCTGAGGAAATGAGTAAACAACAGAAAAAGAAGAATCTGACTATAGAGAATTACTTTAGACCCATGGAAGATCAAAACACATACTCAGATGATGACAAAATTGAAGCTTCCATATCCAAAACCTCCAAGAGAAATAGAAAATGGGCTCAGACTATGGATGAGCTCAAAAAAGATTTTGAAAAGCAATTAAGGGAGATGGAGGAAAAATTGGGAGGAGAAATGAGAGAGATGCAGAAAAATCATGAAAACCAAACCAAAAGCTTGGTGAAAGATATATGTACATATATATATATATATATATATATATATATATATATATATATATATATATATATATATACAAATACTGAAGAAAATAATATGTTAAAAACAAGTTTAGGCCTAATGGAAAAAGCAAAACAAAAAAAAGGCAAATAAGGAGAAGAATGCCTTAAAAAGCAGAATTGGCCAGCTGGAAAAGGAGATAATAAAAGCTCTCTAAAGAAAATAACTCCTTCAAATGCAAAACGGAACTAAAGGAAGCTGATGACTTTGCAAGAAATCAGGAAGAAATAAAGTTCTTCCAAAAAAGCCAAAAATTAGAAGAAAATGTGAAATATCTCATTGGAAAAACAACCAACCTTGAAAACAGATCCAGAAGAAATAATTTAAAAATTATTGGGCTATCTGAAAGGCATGACCAGGAGAAGAGCCTAGACTTCATTTTTTCAAGAAATAATACAGCAAAATTGCCCTGAGATCCTAGAAGCTGAGGGTAAAATAGAAATTGAGAGAATTCAATGGTCACTCCCTGAAAGGGATCCCAAAAGAAAAACTTCCAGGAATATTATAGCCAACTTATAAATCTCCCAAATCAAAGAGAAAATTCTAAAAGCTGCCAGAAACAAATAATAGTTAGGATTACACAGGATCTGGCAGCTACATTAAGGGACTCATAGGGATTGGAATATGATATTCTGGAAGGCAAAAGATTTTGGTTTACAACCGAGAATCAACTACCCAGCAAAACTGAACATCCTCTTTCAGGGAAAAAGATGGATTTTCAATGAAACAGGAGACTTTTAAACTTTCCTACTGAGACAACCAGAGCTGAACAAAAAGTTTGATCTCCAAGGACAGGACTCTGGTGAACCATAGAGGGAGTGGAAGAGAGGGACTATGAGGAACTCAATGATGTTGAACTGTTTGTATTCCTGCATGGGAAGAAGATATTTATAACACATATGAACTTTCTCATTTATAAGAGCTGTTAGAAGGAGCATATATGGACAGGATATAGGAAGGAACAGAATATAATGGTATGATATGGAAAAAGGGATGGAGTCAATGGGCAATGGGGGAAAGTACTGGGAGGAAGGAAAAGGAGATGAAGAAGAAGCTGAGAGATTTCACATAAGAGTCAAAAAGCTTTTTCAATGGAGTGGGGGGGGGAGGCAAGGGGGAATGAGTGAGCCTTCATTCTCACCAGAAATGGCTCAGGGAGGAAATGACATACATCCTTAATAGGGTGAGGAAATCTGTCCTGCCTTGGAGAAGGATGGGAGGAAAGGGATAGGATGAGGGGGAATGGGGGGGAGGGAAGGGGGGGGGGATAGGTGACAGAAGAGAGGGAAGGTCGAGGGAGAGGGTACGCAGATTCAACATACTTTTGGACAGGGCCAGGATGAAAGGAGAGAGAGAGAAAAAATAGAATAAATGAGAGTGGGAAGAAATAGAGTGGGGGTACAGTTAGTAATAGCAACTGTGGGAAAAATATTGAAGCAACTTCCCTGGTGGACTCATGATAAAGAAAGCAACTCACCCCAGAGACAGAGCCATTGAAATCTGATCATGGACTGAAGTACAATTTTTTTTTCCTCTCTTTCTCTATTCTTGAGGTTTCTCATCTTTTTGGGGGGAGGGGGTTTGTGGTTACTCTTATGTTTACTCATAACATTCAATTTACATCAATGTATGGCATGGAAGCAATGTAGAGACTGTCAGACAGCCTTCTGTGGGGGGGGGGAAGGGGGGGGAAATTGTAGAATTCAGAGCCTTGCAAAAAATGATGGATACATAGTACTATTGTATTTAATTGGAAAACAAACAAAATGTTAAAATATCAAAAAAAATTCACTTCACTAAAAATTCAAAATTCTTCATTCCTGGAACATTGGGAAGATTAGTATCAGAATTCAGTTTTATTTGTAACTATAATGTATGGCATCCTCAGTTGCCATACTTTTTAAAAATGTAAAACAAGGGAAATTTTATATTTTTTTGAAATTATTTTTAGGAATATGTTTTTGGAAATTGATAGCAGATGCTTTTTGATAGATGTAAAATTGATAAATTAATATAAATTGATAAATATATATGTGATAGAGATTTAACATGGATATACTACTTACATATTTCTGCAGACATATACAGAATTATGAATGTATTACCATGCATTTCCCAGACAAAACTATATATTTTGCTGAAACCCCATGGGCAACAAATGCTAAGATATGTTAAATTTTACCTTTCCTCTAGGGGTCCCTGGTACCCTTAAGGGGGTTAGAGATGTTAAATCTCTGCCACCTCCACTTGTTTTTATGTCATACTGTTCAAAAGGCATAGTGATGGGGATCCCAGTTCCATTAAACCACTGAACAGTAATATTAGTTTTACAAAGGATTATTAACCTAAAAAGTATAAACAAAAAAACCCCAAAACCAATACATTCTCCACACTCACTTAAAGAGCGGAAATGAATGGTATCATTTCAAAGCTATTCAACTGACATTTACATCTAATTCATCTAAAAGGATCTTAAAATCAGACTTTTGCCTGTGTATTCTCCACCTGAGTGAAGAGACCTTGACTTGGAGAGCCATGAAATACCTAGATACAGTGATGAAGTGGAGGGAAAATACTTTTCCAAGGCCTAAGGGAAGGGAAGACTCATCCAGATGCTTAAACCTTCAACTTTCAACTGCTTCATGAATTTTCTAAGAACACAAAAGAAATTTGTTGCAGCAAGTTGTCTTTTATTCTCCCTTAGGAATAGTATTATTTTAATGAGTTTAAGTTTGACCTAAGATGATTCTTTAAGAAAAATGGACTTTATGCTAGAGTCTCTCAAACCTCTTAGAAAACAGCAAAGATGATGATGATGATATTTGTTCTTCATTCTGGAAGACCATTACGGAGGTGATGCCTTGACAAGCTTGTGAATTGAATTTGAGTGAGGGGAATGCTGTGCTAAGTTGGAAGGAAGGGAGGGAGACAGACAGACTTGTCAGGAGAGATGAGGTTGAAAGCTGAGTGACTTAAGGTTCAGCTTCTCCACTCTCCTCAGTTTGGGGTCTCATTACAACCAAGATTCTAATGTTATAGAGCAAAGCTAGAAACAATGTGAAAGTGATTTAAGTATCAACAGGATGAGACAAATCAAATAATAGCCAAAGATCCTTTTTATCTTTGTGATTCTCAGATAACTGAGGAGAAAGAGAGTGAGTGGAGAGAACTGAGTTCTAATAATCCCTTCTCTGCTGAATGACTATGTAAGTTCTTAGAGATAGTCTTTAGTTCTTTGTATTTGGATCCTTAGTTCCTGGCACAAGACAGCTGCTTAATAAATCCCTGTTGATTGGTTGATTGAAGTCATCTAGCCTCTCTGGAACTCAATTTTCTTTTCTATAAAATGAGGAAATATCTCTAAGCTTCCTCTCAGCTTAAAAATGTTACACTTTTGATGATTCTTTTATAGGTTGTATGAGGTATTTTCTTTTATCTACAGGGGAAAAACAGAAAGTCTTGTTCAGTCTTAATAAATTAAAATTCTAAATTTCAGTGTGAGTCTCTTGGGCCTTTGATTCTGTAGGATGCGTAAGCTAAAAGATGAGTTTTAAAATCATAGGATTTAACTTTTTTTCTGTATGAATTGAGCTAGATGATTGCTAAGGTCCTAATTACTCTCAAATTCCATAACTCTAAGAAATGTAGGGACTTCCTCCAAATCCCATATCTAATAAAGTCCTTTTTTCTAAAGTTCCGTCTTAGTTTCTATCTCTTCCATGAAGTTTTCCCATTCATTCCTTCCTCTCACATCTAGGTGAAACTGCTCAGCCTCTCTTACCAGGATTATTTCTTTGCATTTATTTCACTTTCCTAGTATCTGAGGTCATTTGACTCAATCCCTTCCTTGTATGGCAGAGACTAGGGAAATCCAGAAAGGTCAAAATGTTTGCCCAAAGTCATGCAGATAATAGACAAAAGAGCTGGAATTCCCTCCAAATTCTTTCATTTCAAATCTATGGGTTTTTCCCCCATTATGCCTTCCCTCAAATAAAATATGGCACCATATGCAAGACTGATGAGTAAGGTCATTCTCACTCAATGAATATTGCCCATTACTTCTATTTTCTATGGTATACTGCTGAACTGTTTCTTAAAACTTTTAAGTCTTTTTATCTCTTTCTAGATTAGTAGGTTAGACAGAAAGGAGGAAACCATATAAATTCACAATTGTATTTGTTTAACACCAAATTTCCATAATAAATAGGAAAAAGTTATCATCAATATTTGTTTTTTTATAATGAATATATCTGCAACACATTATATTTCTATCAGCTAGATGATGTAATCCTATCTGTTAGTAACTGGGAAAACCTCTTGTCCTGGATGGAGTATTTCCCTACACAAGTCAGTTTCTCTGAATCTTGGTTTTTAAGGGAAAAGTAACAGCAACAATAGCAGTAGCTAATGTTTATTTAGTGCTTTAGGGGTTTGCAAAATATAGATATCATTTCATCTGAGCCTGAACATGTTTTTAAAGTATCGTACTTCACTTAATACTGTATGAATGACTACAAAGAAACACAGTTGACCTTCCATATTTATTATGAAATATGGAGGTATTTTACTGTTAATATTCAATCTAATCTCTTAGATTAAGATATAAATACAGGCATTGATGCTATTTCAAGTCCCAGGAAGTTTGGACTGGTCTGATTTGGAACCTGGGAGTTTTTAATCATTCCATGATTAAAAAATAGGACAGCACGACTTTGAATTTGGAATAGTGGAAAGCATGTGGAAAGTCATTTGCAACCTGAACACCTGAAGACTTCCATGAACTAGATGGTCAGTCTTTCCAAAACCTGGTAGAAAGTATTCAAGAAGGTGAGGACAACTCTCCCAATTAAAAAAAATAAGCAAGATTGAGAAGGTGCCTAGAGAACAGTAAGGTTTAAATTTTTTTTAATCTTTTCTTCTCTGAAAGAGTATGGCTTATGGAATATTTTTGTGACCTACCAATTTCATCAATTCAGACATATGTTATTTAAAGAAGAGTTTCTTAGAAATGTTCTTTCTCAACTTTGTTGGCACTTAAGATATTATACCTTCTTTGTATAATCCCTTTGGAATCAGAAAGATCTGAGTTCAAATTATACTTCATACAACCTTCCTCAGCCTTGGTTTCCCATCTGTAAAATGAGGATAGCAATTTTTTTTTTGTCTCACTGGGTTGTTATAAGACTTAAGTGAGAGATTATATTAAAGTGCTTTCCATATATTTAAGTGCTATATAAATATTATCTTATTATTACCAGTTTCCAGTGCCTTTATTGAGAAGACTTTTCTCTCTGACACAAATAGCTTTTATATCCATAACTTTTAAGCTGTGGATTTCCTCAGCAGATTAGTTAAGTATGATATTAAAGCTTTGCAAATGATAGCTTTTCTTGTTTATAACCTTGAGGCAGTAGGGTAGGGTACAAATAACATAGTTCTTGAAATGAGAAAGACCTGATCTTGAGTGCTGGCTGAGACTCCACAGTTCTGTGAAATCTCTAGGCACTCACTTTTCTTACCACATTGCGATTGCCCAAGATTTCACCTAGCTGTTGGTCTTTTACATGGGTCGGACACTTTACCGCAAGTATTATATAGCAAGGTCTTGAGTCCCATGCCTGAAGTCCCATGCTGAGTTCAAATTTGACTGCACATCCTAGTATGACCTTGGGCAAGTCACTTAAGCCTATTTGCCTCAATTTCCTCATCTGTAAAATGAGCTGGAGAAGGAAATGGCAAACCACTCCAGTATTTTTGCCAAGAAAACCCCAAGTGGGGTCACAAAGAGTCAGACATAACTAAAATAACTTAACAACAACAACACAGAGGATAGGTCCAGATCATTTTTACACAATCAGTTTACAACTATTTATTGAACATTTACTCTCTGCAAAGATTTGTGCTATAAACAGTAACAGAGACATGATCCTTAATTTTATAGTACTTAGAGATTAATAAAGGAGACAGGGAAATCAAATCTAGAAAAGGAAGCAGTATGGCATAGTTGAATTTGGAATCAGAAGATTGGGATTCAAAACTCAGTTTTGCCACTTATTATCTGTATGACCTTGAATACATTACTTTTATCTTCTCTGTATCTTTATTTATTCATCTATCCAATGAGGAAGTTAACCTAGATGACCACTTCAATCCCTACTCTTTCTAAACTATGTTTCTAAATTGAGTTCTATGATAAATTACAACACAAGGCACTTGAAGAGGTGGGAAGCTAAAAAGAGATCCGTGTATTCTGGAGGCATCATGGAAAAGAATGGAGTGGCAAAAAGGGAGTAGAAAAAGATACTATACTTCCTCAATGTATAAGATGCACCTTAATTTGGGGGCCCAAAATTTGAAAAAAAATGTATTACATAAAGTTATTGAATTCAAGTTTTATTCATCATGAAATTCAAAGACTTTCTGCTCATAGCTTTCAAGTGTCTTTTGGGCAAGTCTGGTGCATGGATGCATGTTTAGTCCATTCCATTACATGAAGCTGAAGCACCCATTGTGGCCTCCTTTGAAATCAGTCATTTCTTTTTCATCTACAATTCTTCTGGCCTCCTGCTGAACCATCTTTGTGGACACAGGAATCCCAACTGCCCTTTGCGCTTCAATCCATCTCTTCATTTCCCTGTCTAATTCAGGTCATTTGACTTCCTTGCTTTTCATGGTCTTCTGTGGCATCTTTAGTAGGGTTTCTTCTTACTGCAGCCAGTCTCAGATTGTTTCTCAGTTGGAGGAGGACCAAACTGACATTCAGCAGCATGATTTCCATTCACTTTTGCAAACTAGATCACTTTTCACTTGAATTCAGCATGTGGCAAAGCATAACCTAATATACCAGTAACAAATGCTAAATAATGAGTGCAAAACAAGTGCAAAAAAGTGGGAAATGCAAGTAATAAAATCTACAACCACTGTATAAGATGCTTCCAGTTTTTAGACCCCAATTTTTTTTGAAAAGGGTGCATCTTATACATGAGCGAATACAGTACTTTAGAGGACATGGTTAATATACAAATTGTGGATGGGGGCATGGAGAAGAATGTTGCACTGTATTTATATACAGTTATATTGCAATCATGTGTTTATTATTCTTATTTGATTTTCACAAGCCTGTGTAATAGATAGAACAAGTATTATGGTCCTTATTTTAATTTTTTTTAAGTTTGTGAATATTTAATCAAAAGATTTGGAGATTTAGAATCTCCAAATATAATATTGGATAAAGTATTGTCCTCATTTTAAAGATGAACAATATAAAAGGCAGAGAGATTAAGCAGCTTGTCCAATTGCTCAATGGGAACTCGAGATTTATAGACTAAATCATGTAATTTATCACCTGTACTCCTTCTTTGTTTCTATTTTCTTTGTCTCATATGGGTAACTCATAGCTTAGAAGAGTTGGAGCTTGTATGTCTTTGTATGACAAGACCAATACTTTTTCTATTATACCTCATAATCCACTAAGTACATAAAAGAGAAAGGATGTACTATGAAAATCCATAGGCAGACAAGATCATTATCATCTGGAGGAATTAAGGGGATTTTTAATATGAGGGGTATTTAAATTGGACTTTGAAGGAATGGCAAGATTTTTAATAGATGGAGAGGGATGGAGTGGGAAGGTCTTTCAAGCATAAGAGAAATGCTAGATATTTATTATAAAAATAAGAGCTGCTGTTATTATTAGCTATATTACTATTATTTAATAGCATTTAGCACAATGGCTGGCCCCATAGTCAGCATTTAACAAGTCATTGTTCTCCCCCTCCCAAAAAATCTCATATTTATTTTGTTTATATTATTTTTATGGTTATATAGATTTATGTTGCCTTACCCCAATTGAATTAAACTCCTTGGGAGCAGGATTGGTTTGCTTTCTATATCTCTATGAACATAAATTTATTATATACTTTAAAAGAAAAACAAACTTTATATAAGAGTGATTCAGTTTTGTGTACAACATCCAAGTGTATTTAAAAATGCTATATGGTATTTGTTATTAAGTTAAATTAAAAACTTTAGAATAATAAAAAGGAATGTAATAAAAAACCTTGAATACCTGATCAAGAAGAGTGGGAGGCATCTATCTTGTTTTTCCAACTCTTACATTAGTAATAATTGTGATACATGAGTTGGCAGCAGTTGGTGGGCCAACAAAACATAATACTAACTCCATGGGTCACATTCTCTTTTTTTCATGTAACAGTCTTACTAGTTTCCAAATGGATTTCTCTGTGGTGTGACCTACTTTCTTTGAGGCCTGTGGATCTGTGTTAATTAGCACTTAGGGGGTACTCTATGAGCAGTATTTGGATGCTTCTGCTGCTATGGCAACTGAGGAGCTTCCTGAGATTCCAGTTTATGATAGTAGAGTTCAATGTGTTTTTATTGTTGTATGATGGAGGTTATTTTCTATTATTTGCCTTCCCTAGACCACCTCATTCCATTTGGGTCATTCTTTTCACTGAACTCAATGGGATTTATAGTCAGAATCATGTAATTTATCACCTGTAAGCTTTGTTTACTCTTTCCCAAAAAAGATTGCTGGCAACTTCAGAGCAGATATTGTTTCTTATATTGGTATTTTTATTTTTCCTCTCTGTCAGGCATATAGAAGACTCAGTAAATGCTTAACTGAATTTTTAACTGGAAGAGAATATATAGATCAGCTAGTATAACTCCTCCCATTTTATAGGGTCTCCTCTACATATATCTGGCCAGTAGTCAGATTTGGCTTAAAGTCTCTATCACACTGACATAGTCTATGGAGAGAGAAGTGAAATGTTGACCTGAGGAGGTCCCACAAGTAATATTTCACAGAATCATATGACTACATTGGAGAAGAGCTTGGAAATCATCCAGCCCAACTATCTCATTTTGTAGAAGAGGAAACTGAAGACCCTGAAGGTAGTTAAATGTTAAGACTAGAATCTGAAGCAAGATATTCTGATCCAAATCCAGTATTTTGAATGACTGGTCTGGAATAGAAAGAAAAAAAAGGATTTTGTAACATTGAGGATGTTAACAGGCTATCCAGTTTGACTGTCCAGAAATCTTTCTTGTTTTTTGCATTTTTGGATGTTTTTCCAGTAGCTGAAATTGAAGGTGCTACCATTATCTGGATTCTAGAGAAATGGAGCATTTAATTTGTAGTCCATTTTAACATCTTACTCTTGGCGGGGCAAAGGAAATAGTTGCCTATACTCCTTTCCTTTTCACCTTCCTTTTGTCTGTTGTCTTCCCCCATTAGATTGTAAACTCCATGAGGATAGCACTTTCTCTTTTTTATTTATATATTTAAATCCATTGCTTAGCCCAGGACCTGGAACATTATTAGAAGCCTAATGTTTATTGACTTACATTATACACACATATGTATATGCATATATACATGTGTGTATACATATATGTTTTCATGTTTTATTTTCATTTGTCTGTGAGGGAACAACAATACTGAACATTAAAACCACATTGGATAACCTGGTAAATATGAAAATTGTGTAAAATGCTGTATTATTGCTATCTGTGCTTATATCATCTTATTATGAAACTTTGCATGGACCATGTCTTTTTTTATTTTAGAAAGGTTTTATTTATTTTGAGCTTTACAATTTTTCCCCCAACCTTATTTTCCTCCCCCCACAGAAGGCAGTTTGTTAGTCTTTATGTCGTTCCCATAGGATGCATTGATTTAATTTGAATGTGATGAGAGAGAAATCATATCCTTAAATAAGAAACATATAGTAAGAAACATAGCAGAATTACGTAATAAGGTAACTTTTTTTAGTTTTTTTTTTTTTTGCAAGGCAAATGGGGTTAAGTGGCTTGCCAAAGGCCACACAGCTAGGTAATTATTAAGTATCTGAGGCCAGGATTTGAATTTAGGTACTCCTGACTCCAGGGCTGGTGCTCTATCCACTGGGCCACCTAGCTGCCCCAAGATAAGATTTTTTTTTTTTAAATTACAAGTAATAGTCTTTGGTCTTTATTTAAACTCCACAATTCTTTCTCAGGATACAGATGACATTCTCCATCACAGCCACCCCAAAATTGTGCTTGTTGGTATGAGCAAGTTCATTAAGGTTGACCTTCACCCCCATGTTGCTGTTGGGGTGTACAATATTCTTCTGGTTCTGCACATCTCGCTCAGTATCAGTTCATGCAAATCCTTCTAGGCTTCCCTGAATTACCATCCCTCCTGGTTTCTAATAGAACAATAGTGTTCCATCACATACATATACCACAGTTTATTAAGCCATTCCCCAATTGATGGACATTCCCTCAGTTTCCATTTCCTTACTACCAGAAACAGATCTGCTATGAACATTTTTCATGGACCATGTCTTATATGAACTTTGGTTTATATAATCTCTGCCCACATTGGTTGGATGAATGAATTGATCAATGAATGAAATGTAGATTGTATGTTTTAACACTTTTTCATGCATTTTGGGTAGATCAAATAAGAAGAAAATGTATTGACCATTGCCTCATGTTAAGGCACTGGAAATTGAAAACGTGGTTACTTTTCTTAAAGGAATTTACAATCTCAAAAAAGATTGACAGTTTTTATTTTCAGCTTGACAGGGTAAAATTATTTAGCTTAGACCAAAGGCTAGTAGGACTGAGAAAATCTGGAAGGCTCCTTGTAATATGAAAGGGAACCTCTGAGGTACTTAGGATGATAGTCACATGAGTGGGAACTCTGTAGGACAGTGTACTGAGCTGGTGTTGAGTGACAGCTTCCTCCAGAGTGGATTCTCCTTTGAGATCCCCATCATCCAAGCCCTCTGACAGTTATAGCTGGCTCCCTGGGAGATTGACATATTCATTAGCTATTATTTTAACATTAAGGCGAAGTAAATCCTCTCATTGCTTCTTGGAAATTCCATGTTGTTCTCTCTCAGGAAATGATTTGAATTTGCTGGTTTTCTGTTTGACACTGCTGTTAAATATTATTAAATACAAAAGTCAGTTTTTTTATTAAGCTTTAAAAACTGTCCTCCCAAGTGGTTCTTACCAAAATGCTCTGATCCAGATTCCCCTTTCCATACTCTCAGTACAACTTGAAGATGGTGAGCTGGGCTTGGGAATGTGGAATGTGAAACTTAAACATTTTGGAGATAAACACATTTTTGATAGTAATTTACTTTCATTCTTATTTAGCCTTCTTGATGACTTAAGAGATAAGGGAAGTAATTAATAATCATCTTGGGTTATGGTTATAGAGGCTAAGGAGGTAATCCTTGATTTTGAAACAAGCTATATTCTAAAAGTTTGTTTAGAATGTATTTTCCCCATAAAAACCACACTTTGAATAAAAAACAAGTTTCCAGGTTAGCTCAGGAAAGCCCATTGAACTACAAGTTCTCTGAATTAATACTGGTCACATAGACTAAATCTTTAAGAACACAGAGAGCCTTAAGTTCCTTTGATCCTTGTGCCTGGATAAGAGGACCATCAAATTTAAAAAATTATCTAGTACAACATCCTCAAATTTTGCAAATGAGGAAATTGAGGCCACCTAAATGACATTCCTTTGGTCATCTAGTTAGTAGTGAGCAGTAGATATGGGACCCAAATTCAAGCTTCTGGGTCTATATTTGAAGCCAAGGTGCTGATGATCAACACCCATCAATGTGGAAAATGTACTGGACTGGTATTTAAATCCTGGCTCTTGTCATTTTTACTAATATGACCTTGGGTCTCTTCACATCTCTGTTTCCCCATCTCTAAAATGAAAGGATTAGAAGGTCTTCAAGGTCCTATTTGACTCTGTGTATGATCCTATGATTCTGAGTGTTTTCTAAGATTAAATTTGTAGATATATAATCTCTATATGTGCATATATATATCCTATGATTCTGAGTGTTTTATATTTATACATACATGCATATAGATCTGAAGATAAACAGCAATTCACTGGGTATGTACATATATATATACATGTATATATGTATATACATGTATATATATGATGCTTGTCCTTCATTCTCAAAGGAGACTGTGACAACAGTATGGTGATGCCATGGCAAGGACCTGAAGTGGATTTGAGAGGAGGGGTGCTATACTATGTCACCAGCCTCACTTTCTCCTCCAGAGCTATCTGGGTCTAGTGGCCAGATATGAATCTGGACAACTGGAGATGACAATGGATGGAAGGTAGTCGGGGTGAAGTGACTTACCCAAGGTCACACAGCTAGTGTCAAGTGTCTGAGGTAGGATTCAAACTCTGCTCCTCTTGACTCCAAGGTTGGTGCTCTATTCACTGCACCACCTAGCTGCCCTTATATATACTATAATAGCATATATTAATGTTAATTAAAATATACATAATATAATGTATGAAATATAATGACATACATATCTATCTATCTATCTATATCTATCTATATATATCTATATATATATGTCTAGTGATAATTAGGCAAAAGAAGGACGGGTGGCTATGAAGGGTGATGAGAAAATTCATCTATAATCTATGAGATGGATGAGAGCCCCAATGCCAGGAGATAGGGTTAGTAATTGCTGTACATAATGAGGTTGTCTTTGAGTGATCTTCCACTGCAAACTGCTTTGTATTTAAAATCAGAGGCTAATGATCTATTTGATTAAACAGCTTAAAGAGGGAATTTGATTAAGCAGCTTCTCTGTTCCTCTATCTTATCACTGCAGTTAGGGCAGTGCTTTGGATTTTGAAGGACTGCACTGCTCTTTGGTTTGTGTGAACACTAGGAATGTGTTTTTGCTTTGTAGAGAAATCAGGTTTTTAGTCAGATTTGGTATGAGTAGTAGCACATGGAGAATTAGTGCTCTCCCTTCTCCTCGGCTGGTCTGGTGAAAGCCCCTAAGACTGCCGTAAATGGGCACACTTCTGGATTGGGGCTGAATTGCTGTTTATCTTCAGAGCCTGCAGCCCATCATCACAGGTTCAACCATTCGATATCTGAGAGTCCAAAATCTTTCCCAAGTGAGAAAGGGGGGGCGGGGGAAGTGCCAGCTCCCGATGAGAGAGAAAATGGTTAAACTGAGATGTCAAACATATGGCTCCAGGATGCTCGCACCGGGCTTGTTTACCTTGGCTACCCATGCCATTCTCCCTCCTTTCCTTCATGGGAGAGTCCATTGCTTTTTTTCCAAGAGGGATGAGCTCCACAATGGGCGGGGCTGGGGTTTGGATCTCCTAATCTGCCTGGGAGACTTTCCCCGCGTCCACATTGGAAGATGGTCATTGTGCTCCTCCAATAATAGGAGCAGGGTCCCCTGGCTGGATTCCCCGATTCATTTGCATTTCAAATCCCTGGGGCCAGCGACACAATGCCATGGTCCCGGCTGCGGGTCCCCCAGGGCGGCCTCCACAGTAGCTGACAATGTCTGCGTAAAGGGAGGGTCTCCATCCATCCATGCATCCATCCCTCTCCCTCTTCCACTCCCCAGCTCGCTCTCTCTCTCTCTCTCCCTCTCTCTCTCTCTCTCTCTCTCTCTCTCTCTCTCTCTCTCTCTCTCTCTCTCTCCCTCTCTCTCCCCCCAGCCAGTAGCAGAGCCTCGCAAAGGTGCTGCTCCTTCAGTTGGCTGGAAGGCGGCTGATTAGGGATTGGTGACATCATCGGTCCTCACACAGTAGCTGGGGCTGGTTCTCCCGGCTCCCGACCGCCCCCTCCCCCTGTTCCACTCAGGACCGAACCTCCGCCTGGACCACACGCAGGCGGACACAGCATCCTGGCCCCAGTTCAGGGGAGGGAAGCTGAAGCGCCTCCGCCGCCGCGGCCGCTACTGATGCGAGCAGCTGTTCCCATCTGCACTGCGGTGTCGAGCCCGGGCCAGGCCAGGCAGAGCTCGCGGGGCTCCTTGCTGGGGGGATTTAGCGAGAAAGCTGGCTCTGCTCCCCACAGCTAGCCTCGACTCCAGGGCAAGCCGAGGATGGGAGGGTCTCAGTCTCTCCAGCAGGCCCCAGCGAGCAGCCTGAACCGGGAACCCTCCGAAGCAATGTGAGTGCTTGTCTTTCCTGGCTCCATTTCCCCATTCTCTCCTTCTTTTGCTCCCCCCCCCCATCTCTCTCCCTCTTTGTATCCTGTGGCTCTGGCCCTCTTAGGCATCCTGTCAGTTCCGTTAGCACGCTGCTTGCCGTCATGCCGGGTCTTTGTTAATGCCGCTTTAATCCCGGAGGTATAGCCTGGAGATGGCTCGGATGGGCAGCGAGGGTAGATTAGCATGCCCCCCTCCCCATTCCTAAACCCTCCTTGTCATGCTAGAACTTGGGGACTTCTTTCCCCAAAGGCTCTTTTTCCTCTGTTCATTTCATCCAGCAGCCTCAAGAATGTGGCCTGGGGAGAAGAAATCACTGGAGAGTTTCTATTTAGATGGCAGAGCATAAGGCATCATTACAGCACAGCGTTCGGGGCTGCTCCTCCAACAGACATGCCTCAGCTCAGCTCATCAGACTCAGTAGTCACATCTGGCTTGGGATTATTTCTTGCAAGGGAGCATCATAACTGGGCAACACCAGTGATCTTTTCCTGCGGAGAACAATTGTAAATGAAAAATCCACTCAGAGAGAGATGACTGTTATTAATGGTCATTCATGTGACTTTTGTCAGTTATATAAAAAGGATGCACAGCAGGAATCTAGTTTGGGTTCCTTTAAACACCCATTTACACCCAATCCTAAAAACTAAGTGTAAACCAAACTATATAGCCTTGTCATTTGTGATAACAGGCCTTAGCTGTGCACTGAACTGGAATCTGATATTTTCCTATAAACCACAGAGCAGAGTGGTCTCCATGCTTAAAGTGAGAACTGCCATTCCTATTATTGCCAAACCCCTAATGTATATGGGCATGCGGGAAGAAGGGACATATTAAATAGAGATGTCTGTGGAGCTCATGTTTCAGGGAGTCAGACTGGCATCCACAGTAAGCCTCCTTGTCTTAATCTTACCCGCTTCCCTTTTCAGTGAAACCTAAGATAAATGTGTTTCTGGGAAGAGTATTGTAAGGAAGGGGGGGGAAGTGGTAGACTGGTGAAAGAGCTGTTTATATGCAGGTTAAAAATCTTAAAAAAAGACAAAAACTGATGTATGGTAACAGAGAACGTGGCCCAAATGGGTCTTTTCCAGTGATTTCTGAGATCAAAGCTTCTCAGAAGAAACATTCAGTGAAATGATGCAATGCTCAGCTATGCCTATGGGTTGAAACCACATTATTTCCTAGGTTTGTGGCTTCATTTTCAAGAGTAATCAAAGCTTGGTGGTTGATTTTCATAGGACTATTTTATCTTCCTCTTTATGGATTTAGATTTCATTCCCTTAAAAAAAAGAACCACATAATTTCTTGAAAAGTCCTGGACCATGAATTAATGCATCCAAAATTTTTTTAGTATTCATATTTTTGCTCTCAGTATCATGGATTCAACTCTGTTTGGAAAATAGCATTTCCTTTAATTCATCATTATTTTCCATATTGAGATTAGCAAAGAATTCATCAATAAAAGACACCAGTGAAAATAGCATTTAACAAAGAATGTTTAAAGCACCTGAAAGTCCAATGAAAGACCATTTGACTGTGTTTGAGAAATTGTGCTGTGAAATCATTAGAAAATCAGCTGTTCAGTACCTGTCACCTGACTCTTAACACTTGAGTGAAAGAAATCACTCATTTTTAGCTCCACAATTGTTCTTTCAGAATAACTGTCCCACCATTTTGGCATAATAGAGTTCAAAGCACTCAATACTTTGGGGATGGTGGTATAAAATAGAACTTTGGAATTAAGCAGCCTCAACCAAATTGGGCATGCATATGAAATAATTTTGGAAATGGAATTGTTCCAACTGTTCTCTTCTTAGAATTCTCATCATAGACTTTTTCTACCTGAGCAACAATTTCTAAAACTTTTCTAAATATAGATCTTTGATATATACTGTATTTTTACCTAACCCAGCTTTCTCTCCTCTCTATTCTTTTAACATTTTCATTCTAAAAAAAAGGAAGAGGATTATGCAAACATTTGGATTTTTGTCTACTGCTAGATATCCTTAGCAGCCTATCTTTGACATTATCGACTTATTACTAAATAACTCGGATTTATTGTTACATAGAAATTCTGACAATTAAAATGAAATCTTCTAACACTTTTCCTTAGGAGAAATTGCTTTAAATGAAGTTGTCTTTGTGGTTATGAGAAGAGACTATAATAGAAGAGTTAGATGATTATCAAGTAATTGAAATTTCCATCTGCACAGCTTGTATCTCTTAAGTACCTGTTTTCTTCTCTATTGTGTGAACTCCTTGAGGGTTATTGTTAGTCAATTGTGCCTGACTCTCAGTGACCCCATTTGGGGTTTTCTTGACAGAGATAATGGAGTGATTTATCTTTTCCCTTTCCAGAAGGAGGAAAACTGAGGCAAACAGGGTTCAGTGACTTGTCCAGAGTCACAAAGTTAGTAAGAGTCTGAGGCAAGATTTGAACTGATGAAGATGAATCTTCCAGACTCTAGGCCTTGAATTCTATCCACTACTCTACCTCACTGCTTTTAAGGGACTGTTTTTACTTTTTTGTATCTCCAGTAATTCAGATAATGCTTGGCATCTAGAAAAAAAAAACTTGATAAATACTTGCTAATTGATTTTTTTTTGAATGAGTAGGAGTGTGATTTCATATTAAGTTTCATAATTGGGGACAGCTAGGTGATGCAATAACTGGAGCACTGACCCTGGAGTCAGGAGGACCTGAGTTCAAATCTGATCTCAGACAATGCAAACCCCATCCCACCAACCCCCACCCCCAAAGTTTTCATAATTGAGGTTTAAGGAAGGATTTTAAAGTTTTTTAAAGAAATTGACTGCAGGTCACTTCTCTCAACATAGGATTGGAAGCAGTGATGGTGATGGTCTCTATTATCTAGTGGAGAGGAGGGGGATGGAAATGCAAAGGAGGGAGTTGATGGGCAAAAGAGTTGGCTTTCTAGAGTGTGAGGGATGAGCTAGTGCAAACAAATTAATATTCCTTTAATTTTTATTTGCTTTGGTCAAATTCAAGTAAATCTCACAGTCATTGCTATCAATTGCTATTACAAAGCAACAAAAAAAGGTAGATGAATGAGAAAATCATAGAATCTACATCAGAATCTACATTAATAGCATGTCAGAGTTAGACCATATTTTGGAGTTAGGAATATGGAGTTACATAACCTTGGGAAACCAGCTCTTTCCACGGCTCAGTTTCCCTGACTGTAAAACAATGGCATAGAATTAGATCATTCTAAAGGTACTTCAAGAGACTTCCTTTCCCATTCCCAGTTCACACCTTTTTTTAGTTTTGGAGTTTTGCTTCCTTTACTGAGAGGTTAAGGGACAAATAATTTGCATGTGTCAGAAAGTAGAACTTTAACCCAAGTTCTGATTCTCAAGCTGACTCTTTATACACTATGCTACACTGCCCTGATACTGCGCACAAATTTATCTTGGGATGTAGTTTTTAATGTACACACTTTACTACTATGCCACAAATATATTCAGGAAAACCCTTCTGCAGTATTGGTATTTCAATCAGAAGTTCAGGAAATATCTTCTAGAAGCCTTTTGCTTTGTATTACATGGTCTAAATGACATTCAAATTGCTTATTATTATCTAGACTATCTGTGTAAATCACAAGCTATCATATGTAGTGTGGAATTAAAAGAGATGCTTATGGCAGATGACTAAAAAAACAAAATTGGATTGAAAATAGAGATTATATCTAATTTTAAATTCATTTAGCAGATGCTTGCTAAGCACTTTTCATAGACAATAAGTGCACAGTGGCTGATAGAGAGCCGTGTAAGATACTGTCTTTGACCTCAAGAAGCCCAACTGTCTAGAAAGGCTGATAGGACGTGTGATAGAGGGGTGTGAGTACCATGTCTGTAATTCAAACAAATAGCTGATGTGATCACTTCTGAACTATGATGAGTAGGGAAAGTTTCATGAAACAGGTGGCACTGAGACTGGAATGTGAACATTAGATAGAATTTTAATAAGTGAAAATGAAGTCATGGAAGGTAGAGAATATTAAACTGAGAGAATGTCACAGAGCCAAGTTGGAGAAATAGAAACATATAAGATTATTAATTAATTGGGTCCAGAGTAGGTTGCATGGCATATAGTTCTTAAAGTTCTGGGAGACAAGACTGGAAATGTATTGGAGCTGAAGGATTTGAATATTGGGATAAGGCATTTAGATTTTATATGGCAGGCAATAGCATTCATACTGAGAGTGAAATGTGTTCTATGTGCTATATTTATATCTATGAGATACAGAGATTTCTAGAGAAAGGACTATAGCTAGCATATTGGGTACACCTGTGGGGAATTTGAGAGACTACTAACAAGATTAACACAGAGTATGGGTGGGCTACAATAGATAATGTTGGAGGGAATAGCCATATCAGTGAGATAATAGCTGTATCAAAAAAGAAACCTTCAAGAACTTTGAACAGTGGAATGATCTGATCAAAGCAGTGCTTTAGGAAATTAATTTGGCAATGTCAGATCACAGGTTATATTGAAAAAGGAGAGAGAACCAGGAGTCAGGAAAACCAGCAAGGAAGCATTTCAACAGTCCAGACACAAGAAGCATGGAAGACCTGAACTGGAGAAAATGGAAGAGTTGCTTGAAGGAGGACTGATTCGGTGAAAGGGATGATGGATGGGGAAAATCAAAGTTGTGATCTGATGCCTAAGAGAATGAGAAATTGTTGATGCTTTTAACAGAAATAGAGAAGTCAGAAGGAGTCACCTCTTGGGAAGGTCTATGGTAGAAATTGAGAAGAATATGTTTTAGACATAATGAGTTTAAGTCCTTGGTAGGACATCCAGGCAAGAAAGTCCAATAAGCAATTGGACATGCAGGACTAAACCTTGGGAGAAAGTTCATGGGAGAAATACAGATTTGAGTCATTCCTTTAGAGCTGAAAATTGAAATTATTGGATTATAAATGAGGCAGAGTAATCTAGAAGCAGCAGCAGATGACTATTGATTAGGAAACCTGAGTTCTAGTCCTGGTTCTCTTACTAGCTCTATAACTTTAGGTATAACCTCCCCATATTTCATTCTGTCTAAAGAATGATAGTGAATAATCCTATACCTGCCTGATCCCTTACATATTTGCTAGGAAGATCAGAGATAATGGCTGTGAAAGGACTTTGAAAATCTTAAAGATGGTACAAATGCCAGAGAAATATTGCACCTCTAAAACTTCAAGCTTTCTGGGTTAGATTAAGAGTGGAGAGTATGGTGTGGGCTGGCTTTCTTTAAACTTCATTTTATCTTTCTTAGAGCCTAGTGCCTGAGGCCACATTCCACTAGGTTTAATTGACCTTATTCCTAATGTGGAATGAATGTTGATTTCTCTTTGGGTTTTATAATTGATTAGCCTAAATAGAGATTTTTTTTTAATCTGGGAAGGAAAAAAAGAAAGGATTCACCTTCTTTAAAGATATATGATTTACCTAAGTTTCTCAGGGCTGTTCTGCTGTTTCCTTGACTCACCCTTTGTTCTCCATCACCATCCCTTGTTTTTCACTTTCTTATTTTCCTATAGACAAATGAATAAGATAAATGAGATTCTGGTCTTCCTCTTTTCCTCCTGAAGATCAAAATAAGTGTTCCTATTTTTTCCTTTGCTGTTTTCCTCCTACAGCTATACCCTCACTTTGAGCCATAGCATTTTTCATTATGAAAAGGAACAGAATGAAAAGAGACCGAGCTCATCAGTATAACTGTTGCATGTGGGCCTCCTGCCTGGGGTTAAATCCATGAGATAATTTCAGGCACCCCATGTCCCACTTCTCTTGTGCAAGGACCAGAACCTCTGACTTCCCCTGGTCCCCTACTGTCACAACCACTAGCTTTCAGCTGGGTTCTTTCCTATACAGCCGAAGCCCTTTCAAAAAAAAAGACAGGTTTACAACTTCTCCTCTACCTTGCTATCTCTGAAATAAGCACACAACTATCTAAATTTCAGTTGTTCATAGGCAAGAAGTTCTTGACCCTTTTTTCCTTCCTTTCTTCCTCCCTTCCTTCCTCACTTCTTCCCTCTCTTCCTTTCCTTCCCTTCCCTCCTTCCTTACCTTCCTTCATTCTCTTATCATGGACTTCTATGACAATCTGTCAAAATCTTTGGATCCCTTTTCAGAATAGTGCTTTTTAAATGTATCAAATTCATAAGATTTCAAAGGAAACCAGTTCTTTTGAAATATTAAAAAAAGTTTTGTGGAACTTCAGATTAAGAACTTTTTTTTTAGGTTTTTTTTGCAAGGCAAGTAGGGTTAAGTGGCTTGCCCAAGGCCACACAGATAGGTAATTATTATTAAGTGTCTGAGACCCGATTTGAACCCAGGTATTCCTGACTCCAAGGCCGGTGCTTTATCCACTATGCCACCTGGCCGCCCCCAGATTAAGAATTTTTGTAAGGAATTTTAGGTGCAGATTGTTATTGTTGCTATTCAGTTGTATCTAATTAATTGTGACCATATCTTGGGGGATTTTCTTGCCAAAGATTCTGGAGAAGTTTGCCATTTCCTTCGCCAGATCATTTTCTAGATGAGGAAACTGAGACAAACAGGGTTAAGTGACTTGCTCACAGTTAGTATCTGAGAATGGTTTTGAACTCAAATCTTCCTGATTTCAGAGCCAGCACTCTATCCATTGTGGTACTCACTGCCCTTTTTATTGTAGGTAACCACAGAGAAACAAAAGGTGCCAGTTATAGAATTCTTAAATGCTTCTAGTAAAAAAAATCTAGTCTTCAGTGAAATGTGATTGCATCCAAGTCAGGTCTATCTACCTAGATTCTTCTCTGTCTCATTGAATCCTCTTTATTTTGGTTGTCTTTGGAGTTAGGCTCACCTCAGCTGTGTTTGGTCTCAGGTCCCTTCCCTAAAGATTTGAGTTGGCATGGACTCTAGGTCAGGTGAGATTTTACCTCTACCCCTCACCCCAACCCCAGAACCATCAACCTAGTCTTACCTAGATTTATCTCTGAGTTTGAACTTTTCAATTGGAGCCCCTAGCTGACTTTGCCATACTTCCCAGCACTGACATTGTATTCACCTCCTTTTTTTCCTGAATGTTTCCATGTCTCAGAAAGTCCTAATGTTCCTGACCCATTTTTCTCTGACCTGTCTGTGCTATCATCAGGAAATGACCGTTAAAGAGAATCCTCTACTTTGGTTAAGACCTGATTCTTGTTCCAGAATACAGTCTTGCCACCTAATCCCACTAGTGGCCATGGTGATGGGTTCCATTGTTCTTGGAAGTGGAAGAGACTGTTAGAAATGCCAACTCCTTTCATTTTAGAGATGGAAAATTGAAGACCTCCATAAAGAGAATGTGCTACCTAGAAAGCCACATAGGCAAACAATAATAGAACTGAGATTTGAACCATGATCTTCTCCATTCCAGTGCTCCTTCTACTACATCATGCTTCAGGAGTTGGAGTGCATTACATCAGCTCCCTCCTAAAAGACAATGTTTCAAAGCTTGTGCCTTCTCCTGACTCTCTTTTTAGAGAGTCAAATTCTTATTTGTCTTTAGTTCAATTTTTAACTCATTTATAGGGCTAAAATGACTGACACCATGACTAATAAAAACTCAGATTACTAGAAACATTTTTGATCATTCATTCAGGTTCTATATTCTCTTCTGCCCCACCCCCAACATGCACATCAGAAAATGACTTTTCTAAAATCTTGTCTCTTCTAGAATATTCTCTACAATAAAGAAATAAATTCATCAATAATAAGAGGATTGGTCTCTGTACTCTTCATGACCCAAGGGGGTCACCTTGATGTAATTCCTTGCTGAGCTAATGAAATTGGATAGCCTGCTTATATTGGGGTCAAATAGCCAGGTACTGGACATTAATGAAGTATACTAGAATCAGATAGGATTGAGAGCCCAACCCCTCTGCTTTTTCTGTTTTCTTTCTCCACCCCACTGCTCCCCCTCCCCCTCTCATTTATTTCTACCGTTAGCAGCCTGTTTCTGTGGCTATATTGTTCGTTGCCTAGGAACCTACTTTAGGGTGAAATATGATTGGCCGATCCTGTCAAATTGATTGCCAGAGCTGGGGCAGCATCTTGGGTGTGCAAAGGATTTTTGAACAATTCCGTTTTCATCCCTTAAGATTAACAATGAGGAGTTAGTTACTCTAAATGATTGCTTTTAAGAAGTCGGCTGTGAAATTGATTGTTCATGGTATAATATTTTATTCTGGGTGAAATGAGTTTGGCCACAAGGAATATTTTTAAAAGTCTGAGTCAGCCAGAAATGCTTATACACATCCATCCTGTGCTGAAAGATGGTGGCCTGGGCTGACGTTTGTTCCCATTTTTATTTATAAATTACTTTTAGCAGTTGTTTCAAGACTATGGATTGTGTGCTCTTAGAAACAGTCAGGTCTTTAAGGTATTGAAACCAAGACAGGTTTTTTGCCTAACTCTATTCACACAATGATCATCAGATCTGATTCTCTTAAAAATCACCCCTAGGATTGCAAGCTAGATGGGTATATGGCGATCATATCCTTTAACTCCCTCTTTCACAAATGATGGAAAGTAACTTGCTCAAGTTCATAGAGAGCCAAAATGTGAATTGGGATTCTCTGATTCCAAATGCAGCCCTCTATTTGAAAGGGATATTCCTTGGGTATCTCAAACTCAACATGTCTATAATAGAAATTAGACTCTTTCCCACAAACTCACCCCTATTCCAAACTGTCCTATTTCTCTTGAATACAGCATCATCATTCTTCCAGTTACCCAGGGCCCCCATTTCAATGTCATCCTTGATTCTTCACTCAGTCACCCTCATATATCTAGTTAATTGTCAGATCTTTTTTGTTTTTAACCTGTACAACATCTCTCTTCACTCTCATAGCAACCTCTCTAGCACAGACGTTCATCATCTCTTGTCTGGATTATTCCATTGGTCTCCCAAGAGGTCTCTCTATCTCAAGTTTCTCCCTCCACAGATCCATCTTCTATAGAGGTGTCTATGCGAGTTTTCATAAAGTATCAATCTTATGAAGCCATTACCCTATTCAGTAAGCTCTAGTGATTCTCTAGTACCTCTAGGATCAGATAGAAATTTTGTTTTCCCTTTAAAGCCCTTCACAACCTATCTTCAAGCCATCCTTTCAACCTTAATGCATGTTACTTACCTTTTTTCTTTATTTTTCTCCGGTTACATACAAAAACAAATTTCAACATTCACTTCCAAAACCTTGAGTTCCAAATTCTCTCTCTTCCTCCCACCCCTCGAGGTTATTTCGACCAAACTAGCTTCTTCTTCTTTCTGATGCTTTTATACTGTTCCCTTCTCTATAACTTTGTGACAGTTCTGTGGCTGTTGCTGATGACTAAGATAACTCCCTCCTCACCTTTGCCTCTTGGAATTCCAAGTTTCTTTCAAAGTTCAATGCAAACTGCAAACTTCCTGATCTCCCAGTACTAGTGCCTTCCCTCATCCCCAATATCTTATATCTTCTTTGTATAGAAGAGGCATGTTCCAGACTTGAAATTAGGGATGTGAGTTCAAGTGCTGTCTTTGCCATGTATCAACTATGTGACCTTGGGCAAGTCACTTAATGTCTTAATGCTCTAGGCCAGTGGTGTTCAATTTGAATATAAACTGGGGTCACTATCCTGTACATAAAAATCCCTTTGGGCATCATAATGACTTTGTTGTTCTTCAGTTGTTTTTTCAGTTATGTCTCTTTATAATTCTATCTGGGGTTTTCTTAGTAGATACTAGAATAGTTTTATCATTTTCTTCACCAGCTCATTTTTAGAGATGAGGAAACTGAGGTAAGTGTCTGAGGGCAGATTTGAATTCAGCAAGATGAGTCTTCCAGGTCTGGAATCTTTACCATTTACCTGCCCAAGCTGGCATATGGTGGGTGCCTAATAAATGCTTCTTGATTAATTGATTGGTGGTTAAGCAAACCAAAAACTTCCCAATAAATCATTAGCTGACAAGAGCATTGCTCTTTTTAGGGGTCTGGATGCTGTTCCTCTAAGGCAACAGAAGTGTCAGATATTACTTTTTTTTATTCTTTCTTCTTTCTTCCCTCCTGAATCATGTATACCATTCCCTGGGGTGGTCTCTGTGGTGGTTCCATAGGCCAGTTTCCTCATCCAGAGCACCCTCTTGCTCATTCCATGTGCATGGTCTCCTGTAATCCCTCCCCGCCCCTGCCAGCCCCCTTACTCCACTTCCATGGATAGAGTCTAAGAAACTATGAATCCCTGGATTTGGGGGCACAGAAGATTAGAGTTCACATCCCAGAAATCCTTATACATAGAGTTCCATATGCCTGTTCATTTCCCTTTTAATAAATCCAATTGCAATGTATGTTCCCTAGACTTTGTGATTTTTTTTTTTTTGGCTAATACTACCTATGGGTAAGTCATTGGTTCCCCAAATTCAGTTTCCTCATCTGTAAAATTAGAAGGCTGTGCTGAATGAGCTCTGTGATCGGGCTCTGAATTCTATGATTCTCCAAGTATTGTTATCAGTGGATTTTTCTCTGCTGGTAAATTGGGGTCTTGAAGAGAAGAAAAGAGATTTTGTGAAATTGACTGTGGGTTTTCTCTGACATAATAGGTCCCAAATACTCCTCAGGGCTTTTGTAGTCTCTTAAGGTTACACAACTGCCAACTCTCTTTATTTAGGAAGGCTCCTTCCCGAGAGCTTTTCTTGATTAGCTTATCCTTAAATGGAGCAACACTGTCTCCTGTTCGTTTAAGAAGCACCCTGCCAGGACTGAGGTCTGAAAACAGCCGTTGGAGATAGGATTTGGGGCATTCTGCTTGTGGTTGCTAAAAGGCTAACTTCAATATCGTCTTTCTTTTACATGTTAAAATATTCTCTTGAACCCTGGAAGATTTCTTGTATTCTCTCAGTCTATAGTTACAGGTCTTCTCAAAACTAAATGATAATACTAGCAAGAATTATAGAGTGATTTAAGATTTGTAATGTGCTTTATAAATAATTATCTCAATCCTCACAACAAACCCTGGTGTGTTTGAGTGTGTATACGTATGTGTGTGTGTGTGTGTGTGTGTGTGTGTGTGTGTGCGCTATTTTCCTAATTTTACAGATAAGGAAACTGAGGTAAACAGAAGTGAAATGACTTATCCAGAGTCATACAATTAGAAGCTGGGGCTAGATTTCAACTCATGTTATTCTAACTTTGTAATCAACATTCTGAGTGGTAGTTTCAATAGGATCATTCTTGGATGTTTCATTTTTGTTTGTATTAAATAGTTGGTTAAAATAAACTTTGTGAAATTTCACAGAAGTTTTTCCTGGTAGGCAATACTCAAAGTAAACTCAATGAATTAAAATTTTCCTTTATTCTCCCTCCCCCCCTGCCCACTTTTCAGTTTATTAAAGTAGTCTTTTGGGGGAGGAAGGGAGAGTTGGAGATAGAGAACATTCAGATTCACAGTTATAAGTATTAACTATTTTTTCCTCCATTCTACTTTCTTTCTCTGTTACCTTCTTTTCCTTTCATCCTGTCCCTCCTTAAAAGTGGTTTGCTTCTGATCACTGCCTGTTCCAATCTGCCTACCCTTTTATCTGTTCTCTTGCTCCCTTCTCTTTTTCTCTTCCCCTCCTTCCCTAAAGGATAAGTTAGATTTCTATACCAATGGAGTGTGTTTGTTATTCTCTCTTTTGAGCAAATTCCAGGGAGAGTAAGGTTCAAACATTGCCTGCCACTCTCATCCCATTTCCCCCTTTACTGTAAAAGCTCTTTTGTACCTCTCTGTAGGAGATAATTTATCCTATTCTACCTATCCTTTCCTCTTTCTCACCCCTTTATTTTTTTATGTATATTCCTTTTAATTGCCCTAATAATGATTAAGTTTTTAAGAGTTTAGAAGTATCATCTTCCCATGTAGGAATGTATTGAATCCCTTATGATTTCTCTTTCCTGTTTAGATTTCTATTAACAGTCTTTTGTATGGTTGTTTCTGATTTGTAATTCTTTGTTGTTTGTCTTGAGCCTTGTACTTGAAAATCAGATTTTCTATTCAACTCTGGTCTTTTCATCAGGAGTGCTTTAAAGTCTTCTATTTCATTAAATATTCATTTTTCCCCTGAAGGATTATATTCAGTTTTGCTAGATAGGTGGTTCTTGGTTATAATCTTAGTTCCTTTGGTGTCCAAAATTTCATATTCTAGGCCCTCCAGTCCCTTAATGTAGAAGCGGCTAAATGTTGTGCTATTCTGACCATAACTCCATGATATTTGCTTACAAGTTGCTTACAAAATTTTATCCTTGACCTGAGACCTCTGTAATTTCACTGTTATATTCCTGGGAGTTTTCATTTTGCAATCTTTTTTTAGGCGGTGATTAGTAGATTCATTCAATTTCTATTTTCCCCATTCATTTGAGAATATCAAAGTGATTTCCCTTAATAATTTTTTGAAATATAATGTCTAGTCCCTTTTAGGGATCATGGCTTTCAGGTAGTCCAATAATTCTTAAATTATTATCTCCATTTTCCAAGTCAGTTTTTTTTTCCAATTGAGATATTTCACATTTTCTTCTGTTTTCATTTTTAAATTTTATTTTATTGTTTCTTGGTATTTCCTGGTGTTATTTACTTCAACTTGCTCAATTCTAATTTTTAAGAAATTACTTTTTTCAGTGTTCTTTTATACCTCCTTTTCCAGTTGGTCAATTCTACTTTTTAAGGAATTATTCTCTTCTGTAGAGTTTTGTATCTCTATTAGCTTTTGGCCATTCTGTTTTTTAAGGTGTTATTTTTTTCAGCACTTTTGGTGCATCCCTTATCAAGCTGTTGATTATTTTTTCTTTTTCTTTTGTTTTTCTTGCATCACTGTAATTTTTCCTCATTTTTTCCCCTCTAATTCTCTTATTTGATTTTTAAAATTCTTTTTGAACTTGGAAATTCTTTTTGGCCCTGAGACTAGGTCACATTTTCTTTTGAGGCTTTGCATCTAGCTGTTTTACATAGTCCTCTTTTCTGAATTTGTCTTTTGATCATTCCCTGTCCTGATCAGGTTCTTTTTTTGTCATTGTTTCCTCATATTTCTAGACTGTTTATTGATGTTTTACTTTAAATTAAAGTTGAACTCTATTCCTGGGGTGGAGGGGCATTGTCTCAAGCTTCAGGATTTTTGGGCTGCTAGAGATAGTTCTGGGGGTATGTCCATTTTCAGTTCTTTTAAGACAGTATGATCAAAAGAAAGGTGTGGTCACAGCATTTTTAAGGCCTGTGCCCTGGTCTGTGAATGACCATTCTTTTCCCCCTGAAACTGGGATCAGGGTGAACTGCTAGTTAACGCCTCATTGTGAGACTGCAACCCAGAACAATGCAAAGAATCCCTTGTAATCTCCTTCTGATCAGTTGTCCAAATCCCTGTTTTCTATAGTCTGAGAGTTGTAGAAGCCACCGTTGCTGATCTATCCACCCCAAGGCCTACTGTTTCTGTCATTGCATTCTTTTATTCTTAGGATTCTTAAGAATGTTTTGAGTTGTAATTCTAGTATTATTTGGAGGGGAATTGGGATAGCCCAGGCAGATACCTGTCTATATGCCATCATCTTGGCTCCATTCTAGGTCCTGGTTTTTGTTTTTGTTTTTCTTTAAACATATACAGTTAGTAATATTGAAAAGAAAAAAAGATAATGTCCTTGGCCTCAGTTTCCCCCTTTGTTAAATGAGGGTATTAAAGTAGCTAGATGGCTTCTGAGGTCACTTTCAACTACAGGTCTCATCTTTTGACTCTGTGATCACTCTTAATTAGACAATGGTTGCAGAATATGAGGTGAACTCAATTGAACTCTCCCAAGCTCAGCCTGAGTTGTGTTACATCTTTATTCATTTAAGTATCTTTCACATCTCAAGACCACCCAGTGGTTCCTCAAAGAGGAAGACCAAGACCCAGGGGAGGGATTACTTATTCCATATTTCCCATCACAATCCTCCCAATGTTAGCCTGAGTAAACCTTGGGTATTCATGATTTCTTATCTGGTGGTAGGAGGTCCCTGTGAAATTCAAGACTTGCCAAATTATCAATATCCAACAGTTCACCACCTTGTCTTTTTAGACTTGCCCTTGCTAAGGCTGTCCAGGTACCCTGGACAGAAGTCAGTCTATGAAGACCAAACATCCAAAGTAAGTTGGGGTCTACATTTAGCAAGTTTGGGGGCAAAGAACAGTGATAGAGACTAGTTAGTGACTTCTGAAAGGTAGGGTCCTATAATTTAGCATGTTGTTTGTTTACTATAGAGTTTGTCATCTGGAAAATACTCAGTTTTTAAATTGTTGTGATCCAGATGTGGGAGAAGTACTACAATTAGCATTACAGATGTGTAAAGAAACTTCCACCTCTTAGAGAGGCTTCCTTTTCTGTAGAGCTCCTGTGGTATTCTTGGGACTCAGTGTAGATCAGTTTTATGCCTGTTTTTCTTGTTTTTATGTGAACTTCAAGTGTAATTAGATCAAAGGAAGTTCCTGCCACAGATATCTTTTTCTCTGTCAGCCAGCAGGCCAGTTGATTGAACTCACTAATTCTTCATTGTTATACATTAAAGGGGCATTAATAAAGTACTCTGGTTTTTTTTTTCACTTCAGGAAAAAGAAAGCTAGGTAGGTTAGCTTTAGTTTCAAGGGGATAAAAGGTCTTTCATGCATTTATATCACTTAAGTTTAGAATTTCTAACTAGATCCTTGACATATAATTTATACTCATTTCTTTAAAGTAAAGAGTTGGCCCTTAAATAGTGTGTGTGGGTGAGTGTGTGTGGAGGGTGTTTGGAGTGTGTGGGTGCGTGTCTGTGTGTCTGTCTTTTCATTTATAGGGGAGGGAAGGTGGGTGATTGAATTCCCATAGTGTAATGATGATGTCTTATGTCATTTGTCTCCAAAGTATTCAGAGCTAATGGCCCAAGACAATTACAGTGGTTTAGAAAGAGAATCAAGAATAGAAAAAGGAGAACTGGGAAAGAATAGATAATGATTAGCTTTTTCATCTCATTTTATTTTTAAATTTTAGATTAGTGTTTTTTGTCTTATCTCACAATCATTTCCTAATATGAGACACCCTCCTTCCATCTTCTTTCCCTGTAACATAGAAAAAGTGAAGCAAAACCCAGGCAATAGTGACCTTTCCTTCCCAGTCAATTCAGTGAACTGAGCAAGAATCTATTGACTGCCTACTCTGTGTCAGCTGCTAAGAAGGTTAAGACAATAAAAACCACTTTGTACTCAAGAAGTTTATGTTTTACTTGGGGGGGAAGACGAACAAATAATATAGATAAATATGAATGAATGAATTGGATTGCAAAAGCATTTATTAAGAGTCACGCATCAAGTACTGCAACTTAAAAAAAGAAAGTTATTGTCTCAAGGAGCTTACACACTAATTGGAGGAAACAACATTTTTAAGGGAATTCAGCTGCAGAGTGAATGGCAAGGTACAGAAAGTCTTAACGGTACATCAGGGTGTCAGATGCAGTGCCTTGGGGTTTGAAGAAGCACCCTCACTGGAAATTCCAGTGCCCGTAAGAGCTGAGGGCTGGGGGAGAGATGAAGAGAAGGCAAGGAGACCTCTGTGGGTAGTTTTTTTTTAATCTTGTCCCATTGTGGGTCAAGTGGGTCAGGAGAGGAGTATAGGGAGAGCAAAATATAAACAAAGAAATTTGAGGAGCGAGTGTTAAAAATCCATAGAATCAGAAAAGACCTTCTAAAGATGGTAGCATTTTTCTGTTCAAAGATATAGAAGCCAGAATTAGAATGCTGTGTGCAGGGAATGTTTGTGGATCAGTCAGTTTGTCTGGAATATAAAGTGTGAGTGAGAGGGAAAATAGGAAGATATTAGAAATAACAGGAATGGGGGCGGCTAGGTGGCGTAGTGGATAAAGCACCGGCCTTGGAGTCAGGAGTACCTGGGTTCAAATCTGGTCTCAGATACTTAATAATTACCTAGCTGTGTGGCCTTGGGCAAGCCACTTAACCCCACATGCCTTGCAAAAAATACCCCTAAGAAATAACGGGAATACATAAGAAATGAGTGGTGGAAAATGGCTAGAGCCATTTTGTGAAAATTGTTGATGATGATGATGATGTTTGTCCTTTGTTCTTGAAGAGGGGCATGACATCAGGGAGGTAATGCCATGACACACAGGTGAACTGGATTAGAGTGAAGGGAGCTGTACTAAGTCACCAGCCTCAATTTGCCCTCTGAAACCTTCTGGGTCCAGTGGCCCAGATGTGAATCAGGACAACTGGCGATAGTCCTGGATGTGGCGCACTCAGGGTTAAGTGACGTGCTCAAGGTTATAACACTAGTAAGTGACCAGTGTCTGAGGTCAAATTTGAACTCAAGCCCTTCTGACTCCAGTACTGGTACTCTATCCACTGCACCTCCTAGCTACCCTAAAGGTCTTGAATGTCAAACAGAGGAGTTGGTTCATTTGTCAGAGGTGACAGGGAACAGCTGAACTGTTTTGAGCTAAGGAAGTGAACTTTTCAGATCTGTGCTAGCTGTGTGGAAGATAGATTTGAGAGAGGAAGGATTGGGAGCAGGGGCTTCAATTGGGAAACTACAGGCAGGGAAAATAAGGTCTTAAATTAGGCTTCCTAACCCAAAATTCTTGTTACAGAATATAAGCAACGACTGGTTTGCAAACCAAAATTCTACCTCTCCTGGGATGGAAATGATAAGTTCTAAAGAGCATCTGACCAGGAGAAGCCAAGTTGGAGGAAAAGGAGAAATCAGTTCAATTTAAACATTACTTAAATACTTACCAGGTGTCTGTGTTAAGCCCAAATATATAAAAAGAAGTCAAGGGACAGTACCTGCCCTCAAGGAGGTTACAATCTAGTGGGGAGGGGGAGGAGACAAATATATGCAAAGTAGGCTATATACAGAATGAATAGAAAATCTTTAAAAGAGGGAAAATTCTAGAATTAAAAGAGGGCTAGGGGAAGGCTTCTTATAAAATGTGAAATTTAATTTGGGGTTTATAGGAAGCCAGAGAGGTCAGTAGTCTGACCTGGAAGACAGAGAGTGGTCTAGGAATGGGAAACAGCCAGAGAAAATAAGTAGAACTGAGAAATGGAGTGTCTTCTTTTGCGGAACAGCCAGGAGGCCAGTGTGACTGGCACAGAGCACTTTTCAGTGAGTAAGGAGTGAGAAGCCTAGAAAGATAGGAAGGGTCTAGGCTATGAAACTCTTCATTCATTTTATATTTGTTCCTGGAGGCAATAGGAGACCACTAGAGTTTATTGTGTAGGGGAGTGACATGATCAGATCTGCATCATTTTAGTGGCTCAATCTCCTTGTGTGACCTTTAGAAAGTCTCTCTCTTGACCTAGTTTATTTTTCCATCTTTTAATGAAACTATTGGATTAAGTGATGGAGAAGCTCCCTTTCTGCTAAAACCACATACAATTCCTGAGTATTCATTCTTTGAATGTTTCTTTGCCACACTCCTTCCACATTCTCCTTTTCATAGGCTCAAGTGGAGAAATAGATTGATTATTCCTCATTCCACTCTTGCCAGATTATAGTTTCTACCTCAAGTCCTTGAAACTATCCAGTAGATCTCTTTCCTCTTCATTTCCTGAAGAGAAAAGGTAAACTATTTGGTTTCAGACCATCAACTATGAATTACTTTGTAATACAAAGAAAGACAGTCATGAGAGAGTTCTTCGTTCCCCCATGATTAACCAATAGTTTTGGTCAGTAGTACTCCTAATTCCTTTGCTCTCCATTGCTTATCATTCTTTGTGTGTTAGAGAACAGTGTTAGAGGATCAGGTTTTTTGGGGGTGGGGGGGGTTAAAAGAATGGATGGTGTAGGGTGGTTCCTGCCATTTTTAACAAGTGGCAGTAACTGAATCAACCTTTTCCCTCTGCAGAAATGAATTCCTCTCTCATTTCTCTTAGGTGTAATTATCAAGATGTTAGGAAGCAACCTTTCCACTCCTGTTTCTGAAGCACAGACAGTTTTGAGTTTCTTTCTTTGACCTACAACATTGATTTCCCATGTGACTATATGAGGTCAATCCACTCATCTCTGTAAACAGTAATGGGGTTTAAACTGCCAGGGAAATCTCTAGTCTAGGGCTCTGAAACCAGGTAAAAGTATAGAGGCAGAAGAGAATGGAATAGAATAAGAATGACACTGGTATTGGAGAAGTCATCTACTTTCTCCAAAACCCTGAGCAACACTAGGCTAATAACTCTTCAGAATCTCAGTGTCTACTGGTTAATGATAGCAAGGATAATAATAATAATGACACATTTAAATAGTACTTTAAGGTTTACGTGCCTTTTCTTTTCTTTTTTGAAAAGTAGACTTCAATTGATGTCTTTTTCAAAACTGTATTTTCTCCCAGTTTCTTTTTCTGTTTTCTGTTCTGTTTTTCTTTCCAGAGTCATGTGATAAAAATACTGTATGGCAAATAGCATTTTTAAAGCTAAAGAAAAGGAAAAAGGGGGAAACAATATAAATGATCAATATATTTAAAAAGTTTGAAAATATGTACAATATGAAAACCTTGAAGATTTACAACTTTTGCAAGTGGGTGAGGTGAAAGGATCTTCTCATTTAGATCCAGGTTTATAGATATTTTTATTCATTCCCCACAAAGAGGTTGAGAAAGTTTAGATTACTTGTTCAGAACTAATTTATGAGTTCTCTGAAGTGGGATCCAATTCAGGTCTTTGTGACTTCATGTCTGATCCCCAATCTGATGCTTCACACTTTCTCATATCCTGAGGTATTATTGCCAGTCTTAGGTATTACTTTTTCTTAGCTATTCTTATTGAGTAGAGTAGAATCATAGACCCAAAGAACATTAGATCTAGAAAGGATTGTAAAAATCATAGGATCAGAGATTTAGAGCTGGAATAGCTTAGAGGGCACCTTGTCCAACTCCATGATTTTCGGGGAGATTGAGAGTAAAATGCCTCTACATATATATATATATATATATATATATATATATATATATATATACACATATATGTGTGTGTGAATCAGGACATATTTTCATATGTGAATCAGGACATATTTTCATATATATTTATATGCATATATATATATATATATATATATATATATATATAATACATACACACACACACACACACACACACACACAAGAGGAGACAGGTTTTGAAACCAAATCATTCTAGCTCTACTATCAGTGCTCTTTTCCATATTGTGAATCATCTAATCAAATATTAGCATTTTCCAAAGAAGGGAAGTCCAGAGAGTTAGTGGCCTACCTAAGGTCACAGAATAAATTGGCTGCTTCTTTGCTATTGTAACTATTTTAAGTTTTGATCCATAAAGCCTGAGAGCAAGAAGGGATGTGTCATAGCCTTCTTAGAAATTTATGGATTTTTTTATAATTAAAAATTTAAAAGAAACATTGTAGCTAAAGTGGTATGGGGGAGGGAAATAAAGGACCAAAAAAAAGTGATGAGGTATTTATATTCAGGATTGTGCTTATAAATGTTTAACAATTGGTTTCTGAAAAGTAGGAAAAACTTTTAAGTTTAATCTGCATTATTAGCATTTTACCCATAATTTTCTTAAGTGTAGACAATTGATAAAATCGTAAATCAAGCTCTGATTTATAGTATAAGAGTGTAAGTGCTCACACTGAAAATTTAAGTCAGCTCTCTCAAGTTAATTAGAGCTGGCTCTAGCCCAACCCTGCCTTCATTCCTTCTTAAAGCCTTAAAAGAAACTTCATAATAAACTACAGTTTAGTACTGTGTAGAAGTGTCTTGAAGGAGAGAATAAAAGAGTATATATTGTTAGACTTAGTTGTGATAGTTTTACAGAACAGTTTCCTCTCTCCTCACCTTACTTTGTGTTACTAGGAATAGAAAAAGGGAGGGCTAGATTCATACCTGAAAATGATGTGAAAACAAAAGCATATCAAAACATTTTAAAAATGATGAATCACAAACTTTTATTCAGAACACTCAATTGGCCAATGGAAAAGAAAAGGATGAGATTGTCTTGATCTCCTACCACATTACACTGAAGCTTCTAACTCTCACACCTGACTTTTCAGATTTGTAACTTAATAGTCAGATTGGCCTTAGCTTTGTATTTCATAGATCCTTGTTCCTTGAGAAAAATAATTCACCTTTTCACTTAGGGATTAAGTTTTGAAATATAATATGACCATCCTGGAATTTTTCCCCAGGTCTAGCCCTGTTCTAATACATAATATGAATTCCTAAACTCTTGGTTAGAGGATGGCACTCCACTATAACAGACTGTGATAGTAAAAAAAATTGTTTTGTGTTCTTAAGTTACATAGGCAGATCCGAACTTAGTTACATGGACAGTAGCTTTTAAAATATTTCTTTTTGTTTATGCCTATTTTTCACAAGGTGATAATTTTATACTTACTGTCCAAGTGATATTTTTTCTCCCTAGGGTCCCGTAGAGTCCTGCTAAAGGTAAATGCTTTAGGGTTCTCCATCTCCTCCCCACAAGAAATGAGCTATGGACTAGAAAGTTCCACTCTTCACAATCAAATTTTATTCTGTTTTTATTCTTAGGGTTTCTACCATGGTGGAGAACAGATTTTGACCCTGTAGTGAGCTCCATATGCAGTCTGATTAGGAAATTCTTCTGTGGGTGGTTTCCAGCTGGGAAGTAGAGGATAGAGGCTGTAGCTGACTTTCAAAACAATTT
This sequence comes from Macrotis lagotis, assembly GCF_037893015.1. Taxonomy (NCBI): domain Eukaryota; kingdom Metazoa; phylum Chordata; class Mammalia; order Peramelemorphia; family Peramelidae; genus Macrotis; species Macrotis lagotis. The sequence continues at coordinate 89,502,123 of NC_133661.1, read as the reverse complement.
TTTTCTACTAGGATCCCCAAAGAGAGTTGCCATTGCCTTGTAAGAATGTTGGTCTTCAGATTCCTTTGAGAAAATGTTTGGTCCTCTGCATAGCTATTTCTCGTCTTCCCTCTCCCCTTCCAGAGTGTTCACAGTAATGTACAAGTACATGGAAACCAATCTTTTCATCTTTTTTGGTTCCCACTGTGGGTCACTTTGAGTTGGTGTCCTAAAGAAGACCAATGACATCATTTTGGGACTTGTGCACGAATTGGAGGTAAGTGGGGCAGAACTGTGCAAAGTTGCCAGCCTCACTCTCTCCTCCAGAGTCATTAAAGTCTAGTGGCAAGTCAAAAGTCAAGACAACTGGCGATGGGAGGTCACCCTGAATGGGTAGCATCTCCTTCTGGGAAGAAGATGTTCAATATACCCATTATTTTTGGATAAAGTGAAATTGTTTTGGGAAATCCTCATAACACTTTGGTAGTTCATGAAAAATCAAGAATTTGAGCACCAAATGCTCAGTGGTTTCAAGTGACATATTTGAACCTCCTGTCTCTCACTAAGGACTTTCTTAAGGTGAAAGTTAGGGATTCTCTAGGACAACTGTATTATAATATTTAGTGAGTTTCTGATTCATCTCCTTGCTTACTTATTTCCTTATGTTGATCCTTTTGGGGGCAAGGGAATGAAACTTACTTTGTGACTGATATTTATTCTAAGATTTTTGAGTTTTTATCTAAATCTGAAGTTGTAAAATTGTTGACATTGTTTTTAGACTCTTGTCCAAGTAGATTGTCTAATTCCATCACCAGCTTATAGACCTATTGACACATAAAATATTAATAATGAAAGGATCTGTGCTAACGATAGACTGATTAGTCATAGGAGTTACTGAATAATTTTTCTCATCTGTCTGTTCTCTCATAGGTTCTCTGAGCCCTAACTCAGTGGCTCATCATCCCTTGTCTGGACTATTCCTCTCATATGTACTATTGTAATAATCTGCTAACTGCTCTCTCTTCTTTTAATCCCTCTATCTTTTTTGTTTCTTTTTTTTTGTTTTGTTTGCAAGGCAGTGGCGTTTAGTGACTTGTCCAAGGTCACATAGCTAGATAATTATTAAGTATCTGAGATCGGATTTGAACTCAGGTCCTTCTAACTCTGTGGCCTGTGCTCTATCCACTATGCCACCTAGCTGCCCTAAATCTCCCCTTTCTTTAGTCACTTTCCTCACAGTTACTAAAATCATCTTCCTCAGACACCCCCCCTTACTCAAAAAGTCTTCTGTGACCTCTAATATTAAATATTGTACAAACTTCCAAATTAAGGATATGGAGTTCATAATATACCTCCAGTCACCCTTCCAGTCTTATTTTCCAGTATTCTACTTTATACACACACATTATGTTTCAGTCAAACTGGTCTGATAATATGACAATAGAATGTTACCATATTAACTAATTACTAACTGTTCTACCAGTTTTCATTTTTACCTTATATAGTCCCCTATTCCCAGAATATTCTTCCAACTTCACTTCTACATCCTTTGGGCAGTTCACCTAACTTCTTGGTGCTTGAGGTCATTCTTTTAGAATAGAAATTACATATTATTAATATGCATATATGTTTAACATAGTTATACGTGTATGGCATAATATTAGATTGCTGTCTGTCAGGGGGAGGGAAAAGGGAATGAAGGGAGGGAGAAAAAAATGTGAAACCAAAACCTTGTAAAAATGATTGTTGAAAACTATCCTTGCATGTAGTTGGAAAAATAAACAAAATATTTTAAAAGAATGGGAATAACTTCTAAAAAAAGAATAGAAATTACAAAGTAGATATTTATAGAGAAAATTCATTGGTGGGACTTTTCCCACCAAATGAGGTTACAAGTCTGGTAAAAAAAAATCAATAGGTGTTTATTAAGTACCTTCTACATATCAGACACTGTAATGGGCACTGTGGTTACAGATATAAAAATGAAAATAGAACTTACATCCTATGAGATTATATCATATTGATAGAAAAGAAAATATATACAAAAGATTAAATTTTATTTATATATACATATATATGCATACATGCATGTACATATACTACATACACAAACACATATATATATATATGTGTATGTGTGTGTAGATAAATAGATTGATAAGTAAATAAAAATTTCCTAAAGGAAGATACTAACAATGAAGGACAGCATGAGAATCAGGATGTGCATTTTCTCAGATAAATTTCTTTTTAAAAAGTTTTTTCTTTTTCTTTTATTTTTCCCCTGCAAAACCAAGTTTCAACATTTACCTTAAAAACCTCAAGTTCTGAATTCTCTCCCTTCTTCCCACCCCACTCTGTCATTGAGAAAGCAAGTTACTTGATATAAGTTAAAAATGTGTAGTCATGAAAAAACATTACCACAATAGTCATGTAAAAGAAATTATAACTTTGCTTCCAAAAAAGAGAAACCTCAAGAAAAATAAGGTTAAAAATTATGCTTCAATCTGTATTCAGATACCATCTGTTGTCTTTGGGATGGATAGTATTTTTTTTTTATCATAAGTCCTTCAAAGTTCTCTTGGGTCACAGCATTACTGAGAAAAAGGTAGATCATTCATAGCTGATCATCCTACAACATTGCTGTTACTTTGTAGAAAGTGCATTTCCCATTGTTTTTGCTCATGCAAGTTTATTACTGAGAGTATCCTATCGTCATTTCTTATAAAAGAATAGTCAAAGGGTACTTTTTAATAAATATTGGATTTAATTGAGATAGATCATGGGACAGAAATGGCACTAGACTTGTGATTTCATTGCGTTTATATAGGTTACTCCTATGTAGGAAAACTTTGCAGGCTAGCTACTTACCGTGAGTAGCTAAGTGACTTCTCCAGGATCAGACAACCATTTTTGTTTCAGGGGTCAGGACTTGAATCAGGGTCTTCTTGGCTCTAATCTGGCCTTAGAGTAGAAAGAGCCCTGAACTTGGCTTTAGGAGACCTGGTTAAGGGATGGTGGTGGTGGATTGTGGTACTGACAACTACCAACTGTGTGACCAGGGGCAAATATCTCCCATTTCAGAAACCCAGTTTCTCTTCTTGTAAAATGAAACTATTCATCCATAACAGCATTCTCACCCTCAACCTCAAAGGGTTATTATAGGTAAGTGCTTTGTAACTTTGAGTACTTGTGAAGTGGACAGTCCAAGTATGTTCAAATAGTGTCCACTGAAAGAAAATGTACTAGTAAACTCAATTCCAACATTGGGGTGTAGCACAGTTTCTCTAACTGGGAGCTCTTCAAAGTACATATTTCCTCTAGCAATTCAAATCCCAACCCATCCATACTATCTGTATGCTTCCATAGATTCATCAAAGGTAGCCCATCTAATGGCTAGTGGAAAAGGTGAGGGAAGAGCTTCCTTAAATCCTTTTGAGATTGTGAGGATACCAACAGAGGATGTGTGTTGTCTATCATTTATCCTTTGCTCCTGACATGTATCCAGGTATCCTTTGTGTTTTTTTATAATCATCTGATTGTATTAATACCATACACAATTTTGCCTTTTTCATCCTTCAGACAAGGGAATATATTTTCAGTAATATTTTCCATGCTATTTATTAACCTCTGCTTAAGAAATTCGTAAATAATCATCAAAGGGAATGCAGTCCATGAAATGCAGGAATAGAGCATTTGTTTTCCCTTTCCTCAAATAAATCTTAGAAAGACCCTCTTTTTCCTGTTTGTGACAGTCAGGTATCTAAAACATGAGCTGAGTGACTTTGTGGTCCCAGAGTCTGATTCATCTTAGGAAGAGGTCAAGCTTCTTTATTTCATGGGACTAAAGTCAGGGTCACAGAGCAATAGAATGACTAGTCTGGAATCAATGACGGTCTCTAATTTGGATCTTGTCATTTTAAAACTTCAGCAAGAGTAGTTGAAATAGGCAAAAATCCAACCCACATAAATATATTAAAAAGAAAGAATTCCTGAATCTGTAAGAGTGGGCTCTTCAGATGCTGAAGCAGGAGGCAGGAAGACCTGAGTTCAAATTCAGACCCAGAGGCTTATTAGCTATGAGACCTTGGGCAAGTCAGCCTCAATTTCTTCAATTTAAAATGGGGTTAATAATAGCATATGCCTCTCATAACTGTTCTGAGGATTACATGAAATAATATTGTAAAGTGCATTGCAAATTTATAATATGCTATATAAAAGTCAGCTACTCTTAGCTACCTATTATACACACAAGTATGATTCTGTCTTAAACTATTCCAGGAACTTAGTTCCATAGTTGAAAGTTTATATTTTTTCAAGAATGAAAAGTTTATACTGGAGGTTAGAAGTTCATCAAGCCCAATGATTAACTCAGACTAACTCTGACTTTGATGAAGTCTAAAATTATATGCATCTGTGTATGTGAGTGTGTGTGCATGTTTAAACTAAAAATCTTAAAATGATAGATGGATGTAAGAAGACCATTCTACAAAGTTTCATCCTTCTAGATTATTTTTCAGGGGCTTAAGAGAAGCAAGACCAACTGCATCATGGAAAGTCAAAGTCAGCATTTCTTTTTGTTTTGCTGATTTCAATTCTTTCCAGGGTCGCTGCACTAAAATTCAATGAACGTTCAAGTGAAATTTATTACTTCACTTCATGATGCAATATTCCACAGCTATTTTAGTGATGTGCATTAAATTTTGCAGGGAGGGGTCTGGAGGTACATATATTTTATCTTCAAATCATATATTCTTATGCTTCACTATTACAGCTACTTGAATTTCTATATTTAAGGGGTCCTTATTTTTACTCCACTAATCAATCACAGTCAGGGAGTGGAGTATTCTGGCTAATTAAATTTTATCAATAACAACATTTAGCATCAAATAGAGACATTTACTGAGCATCTACTATATGCAGGGTATTGATGATTTTCATTTATCTAACCAAGCATTTATTTTTATTCAGTCATTTTCAGTTGTGCCCAACTCTCCATGGTCCTATTTGGAGTTTTCTTGGCAAAGATACTGGAGTGGTTTGCTATTTACTTCTCCTGCTCATTTTACAGATGAGGAAAGTGACACAAACAAGGTTAAATGACTTGCCCAGGGTCACACAACTAGTAAATGTCCAAGACCAGATTTAAACTCATAAAGATGAGTCTTCCTGATTCCAAGCCCAGTGTACTTTCCGCTGTGCCTACCACCTGTCTGTGTGTTTATTAAACTTCTACTGCTCATTGGAGAAGGGATGGCAAATCACTCCAGCATCTTTATCAAGAAAACCCCATGGACAGTATTGGCATGCTATGGTCCACAGGGTCTTGAAGAGTCAGACACAATTGAACAACAGATACAAGCCCTAAAACAAATGCACTGTAGTTTTCAGGTTGCCTTCTTGTAGACAATCTCATCTGAGTTTTGCAAAAGTCCTGAGAGATGTTGCTTGGGTATTATTATTTCTATTTAATGGACTGGGAAACTGATGAAGTAGAGTCATCTTGATAGTGATGGGCAGGTAAAGCAGACTCTCCTCTGAAGGTCTTCCTTGCTGTGTTGCTCATAACTGCTTCTTATCTTTGTGAACTTAGTAAGTCACTTCTCTTTTCTGGCTTTCAGTTTTCTCATCTATAAAAGGAGGGGTTTGGACCAGATGACCTCTGGGATCCCCTCCAACCATGAAAGTTGATCACTTTTCTACTCTATTCAAGTTTTTGGCACTCACTCTACCACACACTCTCACTATCCATTTTTCTGAGAAATGTAGCATGGTAAATTGAATAGTAAGCACAAAACTACAGTAGACATAATTTAATCTTTCTTCTGTGAATCAGAATCTCATAGTGCTGTAGGGTCATCATGAACATCAATGATCATCTGATATGATATTGTGGAGAGGAAAAACAAAAATTGGTTATTTGAGCTTTCTGACTTTGGGGTTAGAAATTTTCCCATTCTGACTTTCCTCCAAGGGTCTTAATATTCACTGAATTGCAAAGAAATGAACCCTGCCAAGGAGAGTGAGATAGGAGGCCTCTCCGTGAAAGTGAGCACAAGTCCTTCTTTCTTTGTCTTCTCTGCTTCCTTCTCTTCCACTTTCCCCTCTTGACCAAATGCAAGGTGTTCCCAAAGTCTTTATTTAAACTAGAATAGCCTAAAACTGCCCTTTGTATAGGAACAGCTCTTCAGTTATTGATTTTCTACCCCAAAAAGGGAATCCTCCTAAGGGAATTAACCCTAGACCAACCCATTTCCTCCACAGATAGCTGTCACCACTGGTGAAACCTGATGTGGAAGGAAGGAAAAGGGTATTTATTATTAAATACCTACCATGTATAAAATGCTTCACAAATATCATCTTGTTTGATGCATCAACCCTGCTTGATGCTGTTATTGTCCTCATTTTTCAGTTGAGGAGACTGAGGCAAACAGAAGGTAACTCACTTGCCCAAGTCCCAAAGTTAGTAAATGTCTGAATTTGAATTTGAACACAGGTCTCCCTGAATCCAGACCCAGAACTCTATCCATCGTGCCACCTAGTTGCCTTGGAGATAAGGGTGGAAGCCCAGATTCCTGATATTTCTGACTAGTCTCTGTAGCTACTAGACCTAATTACAAAGAGCTAGATATTGGTATTAAACCCTAGGCATTGTGGTCTGTTGCTAATATCTGGTGAGAGAAGAAAAAGGTACCCCAAAATTAGGTCTGATAATTCAATGAATTGGTCAAAGGGTGCCTTGTGAGGCCACACTGAAAAGATGAGGTCTCTTCATTCTGTGGTGACAGAATTAGCATCTATAAAATCCCATGGGGATTGTAGGGAAGATTTAAAAAAAAAACCTTCACTACCAACCTCTTAAGATTACTGCGAGAAAATGCTATGTTAACTTTAAGATGCAATAGAAGGAATGATTATTGTTTCATCTTGAGTGAGGCTTGTAAATAAGCTAGACAGCCTCCAAAGCTTGTTGAAAAAAAAGTGACACTGCAATTCAATTACAAATAGCTAAAATCATGTAGCAGAAGGAGGTTAATTCAAAACTATTTCTGCATTTCCTACAATTGTGCTATAGGCATCTATGCCTTTATTTCTTCAAGCCTAGGGACTGGTGTCATTTTGTAAATAAGCTCTCTGTAACAATATGTGTTTATGAAAATGCTCAGGGATACAGTCACAGAAAAAGCTATCCCAAGCTTCTGTCATTGTGAAAATGGTCTGTCTTACAGATGTTTCTTGACTATAGCTTCTCAAGGGGAATAAGAGTCTAATTTAATTTATAAATGCTTTGGTAAATAACCAGTGTGTAGGTATAATACAAGATTTTGTCCTTTGAAAGAGGGGTTGTTTCTCCCTCTATGATCAAGGCTTCCATGGGTTGTGTTTTTTTTTTAATTTACTGCTTTGTGAAAGTCAGCAGCTTTGGGGACAAATGCAAATCATTCTGAGGAGCGACAACACTTGAATTTCCGAGAAAGATGGAAGTACTGATGCTGAGTTACTAGCAGCTTGGGAAAAATAAGCCACAGATCACAGAATAGGTTGACCTTAAAGGGGGAAGGGGAAGAGTCTTTCACTTTTAAACAGCCTGGTTGAAGTCAAATAAACTTTTCAAGGTTTCTAGTTCCATTGTGGGCATTTGTAAGTAACTCCTCTTGTTGCCTTCCCCTACAAAAATCACTATGTGACACTATTCTGTATAAGGTGAATTTATTTCTTTGGTGCTATCTACATCTCTCTCTCTCTCTCTCTCTCTCTCTCTCTCTCTCTCTCTCTCTCTCTCTCTCTGCTTGTCAATAAGTAAAGTAGACCAAATTCTCTATGACCAACATCTCTACTCTTTTGTCCATTTTTTCAGATTCTGTACTCTCATCTGTTATTCCTTCATTTAGCAACAGTTTATTTGACATTATAATGCTTACATTTTACATTATTTCCTTAGGATTTTCTTATAAAAGTTAATATCATCTTTTCTGCCACATCACTTAATTCCATCAGCAGAATAATGGAGCCACAATTTGGAAGGAATTTGGATAATACTTACTGCAATCATGTGCATTTTGGTCATGTCTCTTTAGCAACAGATTCCTAATATCTAGAAATTCGATAATATTGAGAAGCAGTATGGAACAGGAGAATGAACACTGAACTTTTCATCTAGAAAGACCTGTATCCAAATCTTGAATTCAACATAAATTTGTGAGAATCTTGGGTTAAATGTCATACTATCATTGGTTTTGTAACCCTCCCAGAAGATAAAACAGATCCTATAATTGCTGCTGTCAAGTATGTAGTCAGTCTTATAAGACTCTACCAATCCATTTTTGGGAAGTATGAACACATTTCATTGTTCTCATTAGAGAAGTCCCATGCCTTCACTTGGCCCAGACATTGTTAGTCCATCATGCATGACCCTGCGTTAAATATTGGGGCCACACGGTACTCTTGTTTCACCAAATTCTGTCTTCATGGGAAAGTAATCAAGGAGTCCAGAGGAGTCATAGGAGGCTAGAAATAATCAGCTTTATTTAATCAGATTTTTTTCTTCATAAAAGGTATACAAGTTGGAATTATTGGAAGTATAGTAAGGGGACTATCCCTTTCCTCACCATTCTGCCTATAGTCTCCAAATTCCTCTTCCAAAATGGTAACAACTGGAAGGGTCTTGTGATATTACCTAGAACAACATCCTCATTTTAAGGAGGAGGAAATTAAGACCAGAGAAATATAATGGCTTACCCAAAGGCTTACAGTAAATATGTAACATAACTGAATCTTTAACCCAGGATTGATGTATTTTATCTTTTCAATCAGAGAATTGAGCTAATGATTGGTATTTTGTTGGGTTTCTCTAGAGAAATATGTTTACTTGTACTTCTCTTGGGAATTGATTCACCCTAAAAATAATTTCCTGGCAATCAGTTGACATTTAAGAAAGAGATAATTGTTAAAGTCCCTGATCTCTGCATTTCCTCTTCATTAAGAAGTGCCTGTTTTTTTTTTTCTTTTTGTTCCAATTCTTCTTTCACAACATGATTAATATGGAAATATGTTTAACAGTTTTATATGTGTAACCTATATTAGATTATTCTCTCTCAAGGTGATAGGGAAGGAAAGAGACAAAGGGAGAAAAATGTGGAACTCAAAGCCTTACAGAAAAATGATTGTTGAAAAATATCTTTACATGAAGTTGGAAAAAAAGATAAATAAATTTTAAGAAAGAAGTGCCAGATTTTTTTTTAGTTCTAGTAGTCTATATACAGGAAAGAGTATTTATCTATATAGCTCAGAATGAAAAGGCATTCAGTTTTGTCAAACACCAAACAGGGAGTCAAGAGAACTACTACTTACCTACCTTTGACAATCTATTGACTTTGACCAACAGGTTGGACTAAACAACATTTAAGCTCCTTCTAAAGCTAAAGTCCAATTAATCTAAGATTTTAAGTTTAATTGCTGTTGAGTTGTTTCAGTCTTATCTGAATCTTTGTGACCCCATTTGGGATTTTCTTAGCAAAGATACTGGAGTGGCTTGCTGTTTCCTTCTCCAGCTCATTTTATAAAAGAGGAACTGAAGCAAGTAAAGTGACTTGCCCAGGGTCACACAGCTAGTAAGAGTATGAGACCAGGCATGAATTAATGAAGATACGTTTTCCTGACTTCAGCCCTAACCCTGTCCCACAGTGTCATAACATGCACAATAAGTGTTCCTTTCCCCTTCTCTATATCTGCTATAATTCCCTATACATCCCTTCCATTATTTAATATGTGTAGGCCACTAGATGTTTTACTAATGAGATTATTGCTATTTCAGTGAAAGTTGTTCTGTGTTGCATTTTGATTTGACTAAAATCATATTCATGAATTATCTAATATCTACATTTATACTTCCTAGATACTATCTTTCTTCAAAGTTCTATTCTGATGTCCCTTTAGAGGTGTAATTTTTACTTCTCAAAGACAATGCCAGTGAAAACTTGGTACAGTTTTGGATGTAAGTGGAGGCATGGATTATTTGTTATATAAAAACTGACCTCTCTGGGTGGAGAGAGGTTTAGCACTGAAAGGTTGGTTGCCTGGTGGTGGATGTTTTCCCCTTCTTTTTGTTATAGCAGCTGCCTCTGGAGGAAATCTCAAAACTAACGAAGTTAGATTTTTTTGGGGGGGGAAGGAAGTGTTGAACTATGCACCTCCATAGCAAATACTCTACTCATCCATTTGTAAATTGATATTATAATCATTACATCTTTCTCTCAGATACAGAAGCAGCTCCAGCAATTTAAATCTTGGCAAATGAAATCAACCTCATTTTGAAGTTACAAGAGAACAGTGTATTTCTAGTAGGGGAAATAAAAATGACTGTTTCTATGCTGTTGGGATTCACAAATGCTGTTATATTTTTATGTGCAGACTCTTTTGTGGGTGGAACACAGAGACTTCTGGTCTTGAAATACTTTTTTGAGCACAAGACCACTGAATACTGAAAAACAGCTCATTAAAAAAGCTGCCATCCGCTTCTTCTAATTAACTTGCTCTCTGCTACCCAGAGAGTTTGCTGCAAATGTGCAGGAGTTTATGCTTGGAAACAAAGAGAGAACTGAAAGAAGTCGATGCAATGCTAGTCATTGAGAGTGTCAAAGGGTTTTAAGGAGGAAGTTGGAGTGAATTGGCAGGAGGAACAATAGCTTGTGTCCTCCTGGCCCTTGACAGGACTCTCTGCAGGTACTGTGATGGATGGGCACCTCCAAGACATGTGGTAGGGTCGAGGCAGCTGCAGGAGCACAGATCTCATTGGAATTCAACAGAGAAACCCAAGAGCACCCAGCCCATCATGCCATTTTAGTTGCCAAGAAAGAGCCAGGTTTCTTTGTGTTCTGATTACCACATGCCACTAACCCAGAGGGAGACAAAAGCAATAGAATATACTTTGTTTGTTTGAGCTTCTGCAGGTGTGGAGTAGTATAAAGGCATCTAAGAACTTCGAGAAGTTCAGGAAATTGGTAACTAATATAGTATTAAAGATTGTAGAGGTTCCCTCCCCCAACATTTGGGAAAAATCAAAGAATTGTGGATTCTGTAGAAGAAAAACGGTAAAGATGGGTTATTTTCTTCAGATGACATGGCTTTCTGGTCTCCCATGAAGTAGGCACATTGGACGTGGATGACTGTAAAAAGCTGTGGAGATTAGAGTTTCTTGGTTCTGCAGGAAATTTGAGGAAGGAGGCAAGTTGGTTCTTTCTATCAAGTCTCTTCTAATCTGTGGTCCTTTGTGTTCTCTAAGAATGAGAGTGTGACTTAGGGACAGGCGTAAAGAAGAACTCATTGAAAGACCAGTGAGTCTAAATGAGAAAAATCTGTTTTCTCTTTGGGTCTCAATGTTGTAGCTACTTTGTATTTTTTTCCTATGTATAAAAAGTTTTCCATTGCTTTGACAGAGTTCATAGAATTTTATCATCATGATTTAGAGCTGGATGCGACTTTAGAAATCATCTAGTTCAACAACCTTATTTATGGAGAAGGAAACTGAGACCAAGGAAGTAAAGTGAATTGATTTCACCAGTCACATAGGTAGCAGGTATTAGAGGTGGGATTTGAACTTGGTTTCTCTGACTCCAGTCAGTCTTTTTTCCATTGTACCACCCTCAAAGTACAGCAAATAGAACACAACAAATATTTATTAAGCACCTGTGCCAATTACTGGAAAAAAAACAAAGTTTAAATAAATAAAACTTATTTTTTACTGCAAAGTCTAGTCCATGGTCTGTAGGATGACCTCTTTTGGAATTGATATATATATTTTTAAAAAGATGCCATCTCTCCTTTTGTTTCTGGTATGGATTAGGGATTCACTTGTGCATTAAAAATATTGCCATTTCCTCCATCTCCTTCTTTCCATTCCTATTCTGAAGTGTTTTATATTATTTCATTATTTTTAATGGTGGCAACTAGAAAACACTTCAGAAGGGGTAGGGGAGTAGAGAACTCCTTTGCCCTGATAAATTGGTCAATAAACTTGTTAACTTACTGTTTGGATTCGTTACCTTCTAAAGTTACTTAGTAATATGAATTCCACTTCATTCCTTTGTGTAATCATGGAAATTGTTGGTAGCACAGAATTCTGACTTCTTAAGAGCAGAAATTTAAAGAATCAAAACTTGTTCACTATTGGCATTAGAATTAGGGATTTCAAATCATCCAAACAACAGATATTTATGGTTAAGGTATTCTAGCATATGTAAAGAAACATAAAAGTCTATTCTTGTCTTCAGGAAGCATTATAGTCTTATCAGGGAGACAAGACATAGAAATAATACTTCAAGGACCTTTGACTTTGTTGAGTATTTATCAAAATAGATGATAGCTTATAATCTTGAAGAGAGTCTGCCTAAGACCCAAAGACCATTGTCTCAAAACTACTCAGTCCATCAGATGCAGGAATTAAATTCAGTTCTAGACTCTAGATAATTAATCTGCCCTTTATTCCATATTGTCTGTACAAATATGACACAAGTTCCATGGGAGAGTAAGTTTATGGTAAGCTGTAGTGGGTTTGTGAAAGATTTGATAGAATAGGCTAGAAGAGTCAAGATCTATTGCTTGTGTGATCTTGGTTGCTTTACATCTCTAGACCTCAGTTTCCTCATTTGCAAAGTGAGGGAATTGGACTTGGTAGCCTCTAAGACTACTTCTAGCTTCAGTTCCTATGTCCTTGTGACAAAGGATTTGAGCTTTGTTCTTGGGGTATAAGCTGGCCTAACTTGGTTATTACTATAGACCCAAGGTTTGGGTATGCTTGTTGAGTAGATAAGATAAGAAAATGGGAGTCATGAAAGCTGATGTTAGTACTTAACTCTCTTGCTTCCATAATGGTTGATCTGTGACATATCATTTAGCATAGGGCCCAACTCCATTAAGAACTTCATAAATGCTTTTTTGTTGAAATAAATGACTTGAGAGATTCATTCTCATCTGTTAAGACAGGATATTCACAGTAGTGAATTAGAATGTCGGGGGGCAGGATGGCGCATAAAGTACTTTTTGTACTTTATTCTGTTTTTAAGGCTGGCACTCTTAATGCTCTTCAGTAAAATAGTCACTCTTTTCATTTCAAAGTTTAGCTCTCTTGGGCACATAACTGCAGCCATTTTGACTGGGAAATTTCTTGCAAGCATTTTGACCACACCTTTTTGCCTTATATTTTAACTGGGCAAGCCCTTGTGATTTGAATTTGTGACCATGTGGATCTTCTTCTAATTTAGAAACCTCTTGGTCTTATATCATGCTTAAAATCCTAGAAGAAATGCTAACCAGAAAACACATAGCGACATATAAATTCAAATCCTTTTATTCTTTCTGTGTCTGTTTCCATTACTCTATTCTAAGAAATGTTCCTCAAGTTCATAAAAAAGGCTTCATTGTATTTGCTTTCCATGCTAAACTGGAAAATGCCCATCTCATGAGTTTAAAGTGGGTATTCACTGAGGAATAGGAACATATAAAACCTGAATGATGCTATTCTTCCTTAAGAAGCATGTGGCAGGGGCCAGCTAGGTTTCACAATGGATAGAGCACTTGCCTTAGACTCAGGATGACCTGAGTTCAAATCTAACCTCAGACAATTAATACTTACTTAGCTGTGTGACCTTGGGCAAGTCACTTAACCCCATTGCCTTGAAAAAGAAAAACAAAAAATGTGGCTAGATGAATTTATTAATGTTTATTCTATATTCAGTTTGATTGGAAACTGAGAAATTTATCCAAAGGTAAAATCAATCAAGCAACAAACATTTATGAATGTCCAATTTTGAATCAGATTTAGTGCTAGATAATGGTTTTTTGGTGTTGTTGCTTTTGCAAATCAGTGGGGTTAAGTGACTTGCCCAAGATAACAAACAGGTAGGTAATTATTAAGGATTTGAACTCAGGTCCTCCTGACTCCAGGGCCAGTGCTCTAACTACTGCACCACCTGGCTGCCCCTGACTAGATACTGGTTTTGAAGGAAAATTTGAAATCATCCCTTTCCTCAACAAGCTTATATTTTATTAGATAATGTTCTCCCAATTTATCTTCTGGTCTTACTTCTTCTTTCTCCCATTGCAGTGTGTTCCCCACATAGCTACCAACATGTTAAACCACAGTTCTGCTTGTGACCTTGCCTCTACACTTTGCTCATCTACCTCCCTACTCACTCAAGCAATTCTGCTTTTTATCTCTAAAATCAAACATGAACACCTTTGTTTGACATTCAAAGATGACTAACTTTTTTCAGCATTTTTACATTCACATTTCTCCTCTTCATACACATGTATGATCTAACCAAACTGGTCTTCCTCCTGTTATTTAAATGTGGCCCTCTATTTTTCATTACATTGGTTATTCGACAATGTCCCACATTCTAACCTCCTTCTCTTCAAAATTATTAGTTTTCCCCAAGACTCAGTTGAAATATCTCCTCCATGAAACCTTTTCTGAGCCCTCTAACTTCCCACTCCACACACACCCTATAATAGTAGTTAGTGCCTTTCCCCCAAAATTATCTTGTATTTATTTTTTAATGTTCATATGTTATACATAAGCATACCTATAAGGTACTAGTTGTGTAAATACTATCTTTGACTTATCCCTTAGCATGATGGCACATTTTGTTGTAGTTTAGTCATTTTTTTCAGTCCTATTTGATTCTTTGTGACCCCATTTGGGATTTCCCTGATTTTGGAAAAGATTTTAGAGAGGTTCCCCATTTCCTTCTCCAGCTCATTTTACAGATGAGGAAACTGAGGGATACAGGGTAAAATGACTTACCCAAGGTCATATATCTAGTAAGTGTCTAAGATGAGTTTTCTTGACTCCAGGCCCAGAACTCTATCCATTGAATCATCTGCCTACCCCAGTGGCACATGGTAGATATTTAATAAATGTTTGTTAATTGATCAATTTTGTTGAAAAACTTCATTGTTTATTTTAATTGCTGTAAAACTCATCTAATATGAAAAATCATCTCATTTTCTTTGTTTTGGTTAGGAGTTCTGACTCTGAAGAAGCATTTGAGACTCCAGAATCAACAACTCCTGTCAAAGCCCCTCCTGCTCCACCACCTCCACCTCCGGAAATCATTACAGAACAAGAAATCAGACCACAACCACCTCCAGAAGACCCAGGTAATGAAAGTGCCAAGTGGTTAGGATTGCTCAGGAGGGAGGACCATTAGGGAGCTAATCTTATGATTATTAATTCTCAAAAAAAAGATTCCAATATTACACTTGGGGACTTGGCTAGACTTGAACCTCAAACCCCAAGAGTGTATTTATATTCTTAGGAGGGAACCAAATGTAATCTGAGTTTTTTTACAATCTGGACCATGAAATCAGCCTTTTTTTGTTTAAGGATACTTGTGAGGAGAGTTTGAGCTTCATGCATTTTTAATACAATTAAGTGCACAGCAAGTTAAAACAGCAAATTACTTGATTCAAAACATTGACTTTATTCATTTGTAGAGACCTTTAAAAATTCTAGTGGAAATTATCCATGGATCTAAGGGGATAATCTTTGGGAAAGAAAGGAATCTGGAGATTAAAGATAAGAAAAGATTATAATATAGAGCCATAAAGGGCTCAGAAAGAACATTCCCAATGTAGTCTTAAACACCTTTGTTCACCCACTCCCACCCTATTTTCTGCTCTCTGCTATCCTCTCATTCTTTCTCGTTTATTTACTTTATTTATATGTCTATTTATTTGGGGACATTGAAGGAAGATGTAAATACCCAAAATAAACACATCATACTAATAATAATCTAGGAAAACATTGAACCCCAAAATAAAATAAAATTTTCACTTGGGTGCTGGTTTTTCAAAAGGGATGTAATACCATTTTGCATCTGTTGGTCTGAACAAGGTCATTGTTTTAAGAGCAATTGAAACCAGTCAGTGCTTTTTTCCCTGAGCAAATATACTTCCCTGGGCTCATGGCTAAGGAAGGAAATCAAGGAAAACACACTGCCTTTGCTAGTGTCAAAAAATGCCTCAAGGAGTTTTATAAGTTGACAAATGCAATTTAATACTCTTGCCAGCAGGTTCTCTTCAGTGGAATCAATCAATCAACAGCAGTATCTAGATACACTTAGCAAATTTGAGACCTTGTTCTCAAAAAGAGGGTAATTTCTTTTATTTATTTGGTTGTGAAGTGGGAAGGAAATCTATAGGGATTCTTCTATTTCCCTGGGTTTTTTTTTAACAGATCTACTTTTGTTACTTTCCATCAACAATAAAGCTCAGGGGGAAAAAGCTGAACGACACTTAATTAATGTGAATTTACAAAAAAAAACATTCAACACATCTTTTCAGGGAAAATTGCTGTGTGCTGAGTATTTTGTAGTCCTTGGGTGGAATTAAAATGAATGTTTTGTTTTTTGAGTTTATAAGCTTTGCTCATGAAAATGCATGATATAATTCAGAAAAGGATTAGAAGGAAGACTATAGCATAGCTCATATATGTTTCATCTCAACAGAAAAAATCTAAATCCCACAGAAATGCATATGTCTGAATGTAGCATTTTTAGTCAAATATCAAAATCACATTTTGAAGAAGACTTAGAGATTGTAGAGTTAGAGACTTAGAGATCATCTGATGCAACCCCTTAATTTGGAGGAAACTGAGGCCAAAGGAAATGAAGCTCTTGGTCCAAGATCACTTAAGCTACTGGCAGAGTTGTGATAAGAACCCAACTTGTTTCACTGTCATGCTCAAGGGCCTTTCCACTCTCCTGTCTCACAATTTGTCTTTTTCTTGAGGCAGCTAGCATAGTCCATAGAGAGCTGAGTTGAAATACCACATGAAGATTTGATCAAATGTAGAAACTGAGGCCCAGGCACATGATTTGGTTTGACACATGGTGTTAGTGAAACAGAAGAAAGAAGCCAGATCTCTTAATTCAAAGATTAGTTGCCTTTCTATTCTGCAAGACAGACTTTTCTTTATTGGAAAATTGCCTTTTTGTATTATGGAATACATGGTATAGAACATGGCAGCCAATATGAGTTATTACAAAATACTGCAAAACAGTTTTCTATTTGACTGGTTGGCTAAAGAGAGAACTATGTCAATAGAGGATCTGGAAAGGAAAGGAAAATCTCTTTTAAGCTATCCATCACTTCTAAATCAGTGAAAGAGCAGTTTTACACAAAGGCCAGAGGTCTCTACCTAGAAAACTTAAATTTTCTATCAAAGGTCTATCAAACAATTGCTTTTTTAACATAAATTTAGTCAACAAGCTAAACTTGCATTTCCTGGAGCAGTTTCTGTGATTCAGAAGATTCAGGGTCCATTTCTCATTAGCTGGTTATCCTTAGGCAAGTCAGTGTCTTGTCTCAGGGCCTTGATTTCTTCATCTGTAAAATGAGGCAATTTGATTGGATGATCTTAATGATTGATTCAAAAGTCTTTGAATCTCTGCAGTCAGTTCTTTGATACATCTCTCTAAAATAGAGGTTCTGGACCATTATTTTTATCTTAGCTTTCCTTCCCAGAAGCATGCTTGTTTCTTATTTCATAATTGAAATAAATGATAAAAATCATGATGTAATTTTTCTCACATCCAAATTAACAGACCCCCATTCTGTGAACTCCTTGGATATCCATATATCCCAGATTAAGAATCCTTGTTACAGAGAACGAACAAGGACATATGTCAAGCTCAGATAGGAGTCGACTAAATAAATTATAATAGTATAAGAGCCTTATATCTGTATGGTGTTGAATAGTTTTATAAGTGCTTTTGCAGAAGTTACTTTATTTCAAAATAATAACCCAGGGTATTATTATGCTACTCTAAAATGAAGAAAACTGAATCTCCAAGAGATGAAATGACTTGTCCAAGGCCATACAGTTATTAGATGGTAGACTAGGATTAACAGTCAGATTTCCCATTATTTAGTCACTTGCTTTTTTCCCTATGTCAGACTAGTTCCATCAAGTAATTACAGTGTGGTCACAGTGGTAATGATTAAGGTATCCCAAACCAGTGACCTTGATTTAGTCAATAAAACAGTGGTTAGTGTAGCAGAAGAGTTACAAGGTGAGGGGCAAAGATGTTGTCACAGGTGAAAAGATAACTGCAGCTAAGGCAGAAAGGATGATTTATTCAGATGGTCTCCTTCTGCCACATGAGGTCATTCTTGGCACAGCAGGCCCCAATTGTGAGCTAGTTGAGATAAGCCTCCTTAATCTTGTCACACTCAAATTATGTCTAATAACTGTCATGCTGTTAACCTCATCAATGCCAGGATCTTGCCAACCATAAGCCTTCACTAAGCTTCAAATGTGAGGGGGGGGAACAACAAAGCCTTTGATTGAGATTAGAGAATAAAATAAATTCCATTCCTAAATAGGCTTGATATTTATCAATAAATATTGATTTTGTTTCTTCTGAGAATGGAGTTAATATTCTTTTTGTAGCCAAGTGTGGAAGTCTTAGGGTTGATCAGATCTTAGGATCCCAGGAAGAAAGGTTGAGGAATGATATGATCAGAGCAAGCACAATATTATTTACTGTTATTTAATTGTTAAAGTGCCCTGAGAAAAGTTTCTACCCAACTCAATCCCCACAACTCTACCCAAAACCATGTTAATAGTGGACAAAATTCAGCTTTCTCAACTTTGTATATATTACATGACAAGATTTCAAATGATTTAGAATGTTTTAGAAATGCAAGATTCTCTCCACTGGGTTCCTTAGGATGAAACATCCTAAAACACAAGGGATTATCATTTTAGGAGAGGTATTTCACAAAGGGAAGGGGCAGAAAAAGGATGGAGGTGGTGCTATTTTTTAAGGTAGTAGTTGGAACCTAATGAATTGAGTTCAAATTCTGATTCTTTTACTTAGTTCCTCATGTAATTTCTTGGGGTTATCTGTAAAATGAGATGGGATTTGGTGATCTTTTAGTTCTAAGTTCTTTGATTTGACTCAGTTCTTTGGGCTTAAATCACAAAATGCTGAAAGTGATTTAAGGAAGATACTGACAGGGCTAGAGTGGTTTATTGAATAAATGATGGACAAACAACATCCAGTGGAACTTGGCATACCTACAGTTTCTTTCTACTAAGCTAAAAGGTCATTTCCATTGAACACAGCTAACCCAGAGCTTTGGCTTACTGCCTTTTGAAATCCATTGTAGATACCACCAAAATGTGCCCAGAAGTTTGCCAGCCACTGCACTCAGAAATGGAACCTTGTGTCCTCTCTCAGGGCATTCTTGCATACTGGACCATAGAGGGGAGGCTGGAGATTAGAAGAAAATAGCAATAAAAGCATGCTACCTGAGACGCATTCTTTACTGTATGATCCCGAGCAAATCCCTTAGCCACTTTCAGCCTTAATTGCCTCATCTATAAAATGGGAATAAAAATGGTAGCTATTTCATAGGGTTGGAATGGAAATCAAATTATATATACATATATATATATATATATATATATATATATACACACACATATAGACACACATACATATACACATATAGTGCATTGAAAGCTTTAAGCATTATATAGACATTAGTGATTGTTATTATCTTTAGGAAAGATTTTAAGAAAAAAGGATCAGTAGAAATCTGCTACATTCAGGCTTTGCTCTTGTCCTTGGGCTATTAATCTATATACCACCTCCCCCCTTTATAGGTCCTATGGATATATCGTATAATGATAGGAGTTTGTCTGGATTCTGAAAGATATACTCAGATTCAGGGTGAGGTAAAGCCAAATAGAAGGACTTAAATGGTTTAATGAGCCTGCATGTTGCTCTAAAACAGATATGATGTCCATTATATAGCATGACTGTTCCCAACTTTTCCATCCCTCCATTTGGATCTGACCTTTTCAGGAATACTTCAGAAGATGCTTTCAGGATCAGGGGATGATAGTTTCAGTGGATAGTCTTCATGAGTTACTGTCATCCCAATTTCATCACATGGTATTTAAACCTTCCAATGATGAAGCTCTTGGAACTGACTTCCTTAAGCTCAATAATAGCACTTATGACTCTTATGATCCATAATAGAGTTGGTTTTTAACACTAAATATTCTTCTAGCTGTTTTCACTTTGCTAGAGCAAAGAAACCCTCTTGAGTTCTTATTCAGGGGAGTTCTTGCCCTTGATCATCTTAGCTAGATGATTAGCAGAGAGAGCAATGAGCTTCTAGTAATGATGTATGGTTGTTAATAGTTGAATTAGAAGGAAAACTGACCATTATAGGTAGAATTGATGCTTTTGAATTGTGGTACTGAAGAAGACTTTTGAGAGTCCCTTGGACAATATGGAGACCAAATCAAAGACAATATTCAAAGAAATTAACTCAGCCAATTCATTGGAAGAACAAATACTGAAGCTGAAGCTTCAATACTTTAAGAAAACAAGACTTATTTGAAAAGCTTTTGAAACTGGGGAAATATTGAAATCAAAAGGACAAGGGGGTGCTAGAGAATGAGGTGGATACTTGGAGAGATAGCAAAGGATAAAAGGATCCACATCAGACCATAGTGAAGAGTCGGACATAACTGAATGACTGAACCACTACAGTAATATTTATATCACCTTGCCCATTTTACAGATATTCCAGAGTAAGTGGTTCAGTAGGAATGGGGAAAGGATAAGAGCAGAAGGATGCAGAATTAAAACCTCTCATTTTAAAAAAGCAATAAGAAAGAACTTTATTTCCTCTATCAGGAGGGACTTTATCTACAGGTCTTGGTCATCTCCCACACATTGTAAAAAAACTGTAATACAACAATATGACATGGGTTAATAGTTAAAAATATTGACTCCAAAGCCTATTTTACTGCTCTTCTTCCCCTCTATCGGGTTTTTGAAGTTTATATGTTTATAAAGTTCTCCCTCACCAGCTTATGAAAAATGATGACCCACCAGAGCATCAAAAATATACCCCTTGGCTTTCAGGTTTCTTTTAATGCCCCTGTAATCTAATTGATTTGGAAGAGTGTGCTCAGTTCTTAGGCTGACCGCAGAGTACAAAGCCCAGGGTTCCTTTTCACAGATAGTGCAGGCAAGAGATCCGATTTCCATATGCACTGCTGTTCTCTGATATTTTCTTCCAAACAATTGGGATCTTTAATGGGTTAGGAGGAAATGACACAGCATACCATCCGTCAGTGTCTCTGAAGAAGATGAAGAGAGATTAGATACCCATGGGGACTCTTGCTGTAGTGGGAGGAGGTTCTTTCAGGGAAAGAGAAAAGGAGAGGGATGCTAATTATGGGGAGTGAAGAATTCACATTTTATGACCTTGTTAATATGTATGCATGGACCGTATGACATCCTTACATGATTGTGATTGTGATTTACTGTATTAAAACCAAACTTCAGTTAGTACCCACCATAAAACACCGATCTCCCTCCTTTACCTATGCTGGTAGACCTTTTGATTATCAATGCTTTTTGCCTGTTACCATTAAATCTGAGGCTCCTTCAATTTTGGAGTCAAGCCAACACAGTCATAACTATTCCAGTATTTTATTCTTCATAAGGGTTATTCTGACCCCAGAGTGGGAGCAGTGAATAGAAGATACAAAGAGACAGATTTAAGTTTGATATGGGAAAAGCATTTATACTCCTAACAAGTAGAACAAAAATGGAATCAGCTGCTTCAGGAAAGAGTGGGCTTTCCTTCACTGTAGGTCAAAAGAGGTGAACCACCACTTGTTGGGAATGTTGTTTATGGGGATATTTTTGATGTTTGACTGGAAGTAGATGGTCTCAGAGTTTTCTTCCATCTCTATAATTCTTAGACTGGCTTGCTAGTTGGGGGAGTACATAGAATTCTGGATTGGAGCTGAAAAGACCTACATTCAAATTCTACCACTGCCAGTAATTATAACCTTGGACAAGTCAGTTAACTTCTGGCTCAATTTCCTCATCTGTAAAGAGGGGCCTATAATGATAATACCTACCTCCTAGGGTTGTGAGAACTAAATGACAGTTCATGTAATGTGCTTTGTAAATCTTGAAGTGTTAAATATAAATATTTTTGTTAAAATTGTTATGGTTTGCCATGGACTCCTCCTTTCTATTTCAATTATTGGAGCTTTTGGTGGATGCATTATCTCATGCTCATAAATCCTTCCTTCATTTTTGCTGATTGCAGCCCATTCATGTCATATCTCCTGCTTTCTTCTGTGATCTTCCATAAATCTTCTATTAAGGGCCAATCCATTCTGCTGGAAGCTTTCCTCTAAACCTTTAACCATTTCATAGAGAGCTGTGCAGAACTCATGTTGTCCATCTGTTGTATCTCCTTTCCTACAAGTCTAGTCTAGTCTACTTTCTCCAAATGTTGGCTTTCCTGGTGATCTCTAAGTCCTCCTTGATCATATGCTACTTTTGAGTCAGTGTGCAATCCATTGAACTCAGAAGTAACCCCCCCCACACACACACACGCACATACACGTACACACTACAACATTGTGTTCCTATGTTCATCCTATTTAAACCTGTTATTAGGAATTATCTGAACCTTATTTATTTAAGATGTGAATGATTGATAACAGCTCAAAATATTATGGGTAGAAAGAGAATTTCATTTAACTGGAATCAAGACTTTCTCCTAAGGAGGGAGCACTCTGGGGAGAATTTCTGGCACTCCCTAGTTGAGGTGGAGGAATATTCTTTGTGGACCATTACTTGCCCCTACCATTCCTGTGGGTTTCCACCCCCATACTGTCTCTTTACCCTTCTGCTTCCTGGGATCTGGCTTTTTCATTTCTACTGATTGGTGAGACCAGCTGCATTTGGGGGACCCATACATATCTGTAAGATTTATGACCCTGTTTGCCCCAATCTGCTGTTAGAAACCAGTTGTTTCCTTCCTAGTCCTAACATTCAATGGTCTTCTAGTCCTAAGGAAGGACTTATTATTCAATAGGCAGCCAGAGGGGAAATAGAGAGAAAGCAAAGTAATATTAAAGCTGTCTCTGCCCCAGCTGTCCAATGTGCCCCCAAAGAGACCAGATAACATGTGACACCTGCCAGAGAGACCAGGGAATGCTAGCTGGCAGTGTTCTTTCATTGTCCCAAAGGCTGGAGGATAATTATATCATCAGTAACCCAAAGCTATGCAAATGGAATTTTGGGGGGATAATAGACACGAAGGCAAATCTGACACCAATATGTTGACCTCCATTTTAACTCAGAAATAATTAGCCTTTATATAACACTTTAAGGTTTGTAAAGCTTATCACACATATATATGTTTCATTTGATGCTTACAGCAGACTTGTGAGGTGGGTGCTATTATCATCATGCCTGTTTTACAGAGGAAGGAACTGAGAGTCAGGGAGGTTAATTGACAGGCTTAGGATCACACAGCTACCCAATATTCCTGATTCTAAGCAGAATTCTATCCTACCACCTAGCTGTCCCAGGGACTCATGACCTCAGAGTATAAAATGAGGATTTTTCTTTTGGCTTTCTCTGAGAAATTCTTTATGTCTTTCTACTTGTAGAGAGCAATGAACTTCCAAGTGAATCACAGTCACTTGTTGCTATTCCACAAAACCCTTCTTCTATGAGGACTGATACCTTTATCACATAAGAAACATTTTACCTATGTAAGGGTTCTTTACTCTCCTTGATATATAATTTCTTCTTACTGTGTTTTTATAAAATGAAAAAAACCATATACAGGCTACCAACTCTTCTCCTATCTCTACTCCTGGGATCCCATTTCTTCAATGTATAAAATTGAATAAGTTAGAGGAAGCAATAAAAATAATTGCATTGATTTTTTTGTATCACTTTAAAGTTTATGGACCACCTTTTCTATATCATTTGATGGAATCTCCAAAATTACCCTGGGAGTGTCCTGTATACCAGTGAACATGTTTACAAAGAGCAAGAACATCTATTTCATTTTTTAAAAATCTCTTTTTGTTGTTCAGTTGTTTCAGTTGTGTCTGATTCTCTGTGACTCTATTTGGGATTTTCTTGGCAAAGCTACTAGAATGGTTTGCCATGTCCTTTTCCAGCTCCTTTTATAGATGAGGAAACTGAGATAAACAGGATTAAATGACTTGTCCAAGGTCACACAACTCAGCATCTGAGGTCAGATTTTAACTCAAAAGAGGAGCCTTCAGATCCAGGACTCATTATGCTATGATGCCACCTAATATGCCCTAAATATCTAGGTATTGTCACGTAGAAATGGTGGAAAGAGCGCTGACCTGAATTATGTACTCACATTTAAATAATTGCAGTGGGAGATTATTCATACAGTAAGAAAAGGAGTCTTTTTTGAATATTACATTAGTCATTTTGGAAATAGAATATTATTGAATAATTTATTTAGCTTTAACTTATTCTGGGATATATTAATTTATTTACAATCATAAGCTTTATTAAATATTAACTAGTTAACTTAGCAAATGTTTACATTTCACTGAACTCATTTCATCTCACAATATATGTGTCCTAACTTGTAAGTCACATCTTAATTTTATCAGAATTCTTTCTCCATATGGGGTTATTTTAAAGTGTTTTGGTCTTAAAAAATAAAGATATTTTGAGATATCTTTGTATCTCTCATACATGTCAGCCTGAATTTCATTATTGTCTGTATTTCATTCCATCAAGGTGTCACACCTTATGTAGCCATTTCCCCATTGTTGAACATCAGGTCACTTCCAGTTTTATCTATCAGTTTGTCTGTTTGTTGTTCAGTTGTTTCAAGACTGTCTGGCTCTTTGTGACACCATTGGGGTTTTCTTGACAACAGTGTTGGAGTGGTTTGCCATTTCCTTCATTTTGCAGATGAGGAAAATAGGGTTAAATGACAGGCCTAAAGTCACCCAGCCAGTAAATGTCTGAGACTAGATTTGAACTCAGGGAGATGAGTCTTGGCCTGGAGCTCTGTCTTCTGTATCATGTAGCTACCCATTTATTTAGTTAATAATTACAAGTGCTGCTGCTATGATTCTATTTGACAACATTTTTTTTTCTTTTTGTTAGTATGTTTAAGGTAGATTCCCAATAAGAGGATTGTTGGGGATGCCTATAGTATCATAGAATGTGAGAACTAGAGAGAATCCAGCCCTTTCACTTGATAAAAGGGGAAACTGGACAGCAGAAAATTAAGTGGCTTGTTCCGGGTCACTAAACTGTTCAGTGGGAGACCTGGCACTAGGGCCAGGGTCTCTTGACTTTAGGACTATTACTCTTCCAACCACACCATGCTTTGAGTAGAAGTGAGCACTAGATTTTAGGTGAATGCAATATTGTGACCAAGTAGAAGTCAGTAGTCATTAGAAATGAATTTATGTTATATGTTCTATGACTCTTGACCTGTTCCTGCAAATGGGGGAGGTTCCTTATTGTGGGAAAGGTGAGCAGCTCAGCTGGAAAGAAAAGCTCTCATTAGCAATCAAAGGAGGTTGATGGATATGTCATTAGAAAAAATCAATCAGATTACATGAGTTATATCTTATCAGCATTGAGTAAAATAGAGTAGAAATTGGGGCTTAACTTTCTCCCCTTTTCCAAGGTTCCTGAAAGTTTTCCAAATATTTGAAATTAGCCAGACACTTCCCTTCAAGTCATAAATATTTATTTCCACTTGCTGCCTACCTCTAGATAGAGAAGTAATTGGATTCATGTATACTTCTTTCTTTTTGTTTTTTGGACATAGCTAATACAAGGATTTGTTTTCCTTACATATACATATTTGTATATGTTTTATTTTTCAGTGGCAGGAAGGAAAGGTGAAAGAAAGAAAATTCAGGACAGAAAAGAAAACTAAATTAAAAACATTATTTTTCTCAACCTCAATTTCTTCATCTGTAAAATAGGAATATTAGTAGTACCTATGTCCCTGGGTCCATTGTGAGGAGAATCAAATGAGTTAACATTCATGAAGCCCTTTGCAAAACTTAAAATGCTATATAATTTCTAGTTATTCTTTCATGTTTCATCTAAACAAAATATTAATAGGTCATTATGACACCAAAACGAAGCATTTTGAGTGACATCCTCCCAGTATTGCTGGCCACACATTTAAAATGTGTTTTGTGATATATGATGATTTAATTAGTGGATGTCAAGTTCAGACAAGAAAATCATGACAAGCTGCTGAGCAGAATTTTGTTCTTGGGGATAAAAATGAACAGATGGCTAAATGTAATATATACCGAGCATGATGTGACTTGGAGGTATGCTGCAGATTCACTTTTGAGTGCTCCCTTCCTATGTCTTCTCCTGTCTGGCTCAATGGACTAAAATCCTCAATCATGGTTCATTTTCCTACCTTACCCAACAAATGTTTATTAATCACTTTCTGGACTTTGGGAGAAAATTCATTTATTAAGTGTCCTCAGTGCATTAAACAGTGTGTTAGGTTGGGAATACAAACAAGAAAAGAAAGATGGCCCCTGCCCTCAAGGAACTTAAAATTTAATGGGGTAGGACAACATACAAGACAAAGCTGGACTGGGGAGGGAGAAGAAGATAGCAGGGAGTATCTGACTTGAGGCATCTGGTTCTATGGAGGTGAGACCAAGCCGCGATGCAGAGCCAAAGTGGAGTCTGTGAAGTCCAGGGTCTACACTCTTTAGAGTCAGAGCAAAGAGGAGGCACAAGAAGTTGGGGAGGTATAGTGGGTATCCAAGGTTGAGTTAAACAGCATGATGAGGTGATTTCTGATGATCAGCTAATCAGAGACATCATATTCCTGAGACCAAGCTGAATTGTAGATTCCCTCCTGTTGTTTACAGTCTTAGAAAAATGACACAAGCACAGAGGGGACAAATGAGATGCTATTCTCTAGGTTTGACCTCCAGAGACTATCCTTTCCCATCACCTCCCCAAATATATGCAGATTTGGACCTCCACCCTGGGGCTTGGCTGTCTTGATTGATGAGTGCAAATTCACAAACCTAATAAATCTGGCCATCCCAAACCATCCAATCACCCCCATGGGAAACTTGTTCTGTCACTGGTTTGTGGTTTATTTTCCCTTCATTCCAAGCCCAAATTCTCATCTTTTCACCTTCAGCTATAAGAGAATATTAATGGAAAATTATGACAGTAACCTCTGGAAAGGACATGACTGTGACTCCAATCCTAGTCCCTCTGACTCTCCAGATTGCAACTCCCCCATATCTCTGAATATGATAATACAAGTTCCCTATGACTGAAGGCCATCTCCCTCTGTATTTTTCTTCTCAGTAGATCTTTAAGAAATGTTTATTCATTCATTCATTCATTTATCCATATGTAAGGTCTAGACATGAGGGAAAGTTTTGTTCAGGAAATAGCAATCTGAAATGAATTAATACTTCTGTAGACACAAAAGGCCTTCCAGGTTTCTGAGGCAATGTAAACAAAGGAAAAGGTTGAGAATGGGGTTCATCTTTGGGTTGCAGAGCATAGCCCATCCTGACTGGAAAATAGTGTGCAAGGAGCTCTCTGTTCAATCATCATTCCATGACTGTTCATTTCTGCTTTCCTACCACTGCTAAGATCCCTTTCATAAATATACTCTACCTCCTGCTGCTTGCCTGTCTCAACAATAAATGTTGGAGACAACATTCAATGAAAGGAAAAGCAAGGAAGGAAGGAAGGGAGACAGGGAGGGAGGGTGGAAGGAAAGGAGGAAGGGATAAAAAGAAAAGGAAAAAAGAGAAAGAAGAGAGGGAGAGGGAAATTTAAAAAAAAGAGAAAAAGAAAATGTTGGCAAATTGTAAGTTACTGAGTTCACTCCAACTCCTGGAAAAACTATATAATATATTATTAAAAGGGTAGTAAGTAAATATCTAGGGGAAAAGTCCTGATCAAAGAGAATCAGCATGATTTCAACAAGAACAATATAATCTCTTTTCCTCTTTTGATGTAGTAACTAAAGTGGCAGGACAGGGGAATGCTGTTGATAATTTTTAACCTCAATTTTAACAAAGCATTTATTTGATAAAAAAAAAACCTTTTGTGCTATTCTTGTAGAAAAGATAGAGAGATATAGAGTAGATATCAGTACCTTTGAGGTAGACTCATAAATGTCAGATTCAAGGAATAGTGATTGGTTCAGTGTCAGTTCAAAAGAAGGTCCACAATGGAGTGCCCCAGGATTCTGAGGTTGGTCCTAAGATATTGATCATTCTTTCAATGATTTGATCAAGGCATCTATAGCATTTTATTCAGGTTCACTGATGAGACAAAGATGGGAGGGATAGCTAACAAGCTAGATGTCAGTGATGACCTAAAAGTGTCTTGATAAAAATAAGATGAAATAAAACTGAATAAAAGCAAGATGAAATTTAGTAGGGATAAATAAAGAAAAATGATGCTTAAGTTAAAAAAACATCAGATACACAAATAAAACATAGAAGGCATGTCTAGAAAGCAGTTTGTCTAAATATGATCTGGGGAACTATAATGACATGCAAACCTAGTATGAGTTGGTGGATTCTAGAGTCTATGAATACTAACGCAATATTTGATTGTAGTAGAGAAGCGTAGTATCCAGGGTGAGAAAGGTGATATTACTGCAGTACTTTGCCCTAGGTCTGGTCATCCCTGGAGTATTATATCCATTTCAGGTACCACATTTTATCCAGGACATTGCAAAAGGCAGCGAGGTGACTCAGTGGATAAAGTACTGGATCTGGAGTGAGGAAGCCTCAAACATTAATAGCTGGGTGTCCCTTGTCAACTCATTTCCTCACCATCTGTCTCACTTTCTTCAATCATAAAATAGGAATAATAATAATACTTGCTTCCCAGTGTTCAAGTCTCTTAAACCCTTTCTGCCTCAGTTTCCTCAACTATAAACTGAAAAATGATAGCTCCTACCTCACAGGGTTGTTTTAAGGATCAAATGAGATAATATTTGCAAAGACCCAGAACAATGTCTGGCACACAGTAGGGGCTTAATAATGCTTTTATCCCTTCCATTAAAATGGAGAACCTCCATAGGAAGCCATCCCAAATGGTAAAGAGCCTTAAGAATTTACAGTGTGAACTGTTTGAATCTATGGATATTTAATCTGGAATAGAGAAGATCTAAGGGGCGTATTAAAGCTTTCTTCAAGAATTTGATAGGTTGTCATGTGGAAAAGTGAATTTGAACATATATTCAAAATATTTATATAAATATGACCCAGATTTTTCTAGCTGTTTACTAGAGAAATGATAAAAATATTAGAAAATAGTAGTGATATCAACACCATTTTCTAATACATTCTAATACATTCCTTTCACTGAACCTTCCTTGGGAGAGGAAAAAAAGACAGTTCAACAGAACAAATGGAACCCCCAAATGTAATAGCACATGCAACCTTCTGCACTTGCAGACTTCCAGCTCTCTATTGGGGGGAGGTAATGGGTTTCATCCTGGAGCCCCTAAGTGTTCATTAGTTAACCTGAGCTCTCTTATCTTTCTTTTAGCTTTTTCCTCTGCATTATTATAATCATTGCATTTTTTATCTTTTTGGTTCTATTTTCTTTGAATCCCTTTGTATAAATTTTCTTGTGTTTTTCTGAATTCATATTCATCAGTTTTGAGACACAATAATATTCCATCACATCCACATATGATAATTTGTTTAATCATTCCTGGATTGATATGCAACCTCTGTTTTCAGATTTTTTTTCCATTATGTCAGTGCAGATGAATATTTTGTTGTACATGGGACCTTTGTTTCTTTCTGTTTTTGACCTCCTGAGGATGTAGTGGGATATCTGAGTCAAAAGGTATGAAAAATTTAGTGAATTTTCTCACATAATTATACATTGTTTTCCCAAATGATTAGACTAATTCACAGCTCCACCTCCACCCTGTTGGTTTGTCTGCTTTCTTAAATCTCGTCTAAAATTGACTAATTCCACTTTAAATCTCCCTTTAAAAAAAATCCTGTTTTACTTTTAATAAATAGCACACAATTTATCATTTATTATTTCTCTAATCCTTTCAAATGTATAATTTTCCCCTGCCCTCAATTATAATTATTAAATCTAGGAGGGTAAGAACTGGGTCATAATATTTTTTGTATTTCTTGCAGGGCCATATAGTAGATGCTTAATATTTTGTTGCTGGTCAATTGATTGGTTCATCAATTTAGGGTTGTATTTATAATTGGTAGAGGGAGGAAGAAGATTGTAAAGTTTGAATTCATTCATATTTCTTTCTATATCACTGAAGAAACAGAAGGGAAATGAATAATTTGGGTGAATCTAAGCATATCTTCAAACTCTATGAAGTATATTTCTCCAGCTGTTTATTATAGATATATTATTATATAGAACATACTATACAATAATATATATTATTCATTATAACAATATAATTATATTTTAGAGGAATAGTAAAGCCTATTTGTAGCAATACAGATGAGAATTTACCTTGATTATTCAAAATCACCTAGGATCTAGATGGCACAGTGGATAGAATTTTAAGCCTAGACTTAGAAAGACTCTTCTTTGTGAGTTCAAATCCAATCTCAGACATTTCTGAGCAGTGTGACCCTGGCAATTAACTTAACCCAGTTTGCCTTAGTTCCTCATTTAAAAAAATTGAACTGGAGAAGAAAATGACAAATTACTTCAGTATCTTTTTCAAGAAAACCCCAAATAGGATCTCAGAGTCTGACAATTAAAACAACTGATTAACAATAACAACAAAATTAAAATTCAGCCACAAATGCTTGTTACATGCTTACTATATAAAACACTGTTCTATGCACTAGGTACACAGAGATAAAACTTATCATTGTCCCTTAATCTGAGATAAACACATCAAAGTTCCTTTCTTCTGGAAGGAAGTGAGGAATGTGACCTACACAGAGACTTACTACAAAAGTTCAAATTAGAATGTGATGGGATCAAAACAAGAGTTCCAGATGAAATTCTCTAGCAATTTCAAGAGTTGAGAAAACACTTCGAGCTGAATCCATAAGCATTTAAGTGCTTACTGTGTGACAGGCACTATGATAATGTCTAAGATTCAAATAAAAGCAAAAAAAAATAACAAAATATCCACTGTATCATCTAGACCCTAGCTGATTTTGAATAAAGGTAAATTTTCATTTATATTGTCACAAACTGACTTTATTATGCCTGGAAGTAGAATATTTGTCATTTCTATAATAAACAGCTGGAAAATATGCTAAATGTTTATTAAAGTAGATTGAAGATATGGTTAGATTCATCTTACTTATTAAATTCACTTATAACTTTTGTTTCTTCAACCAAAGTGATGTCAAGATGAGTTGGGTTAGTAAAAGTTTTTGAAGGAGATGTTACTTGATCTGATCCTTGAAAAAAGAGGAGACATTTGAAAGGCTAAGATGAAGTTAATAACTTTCTCTCTCTTAGAATCCCTACAATGTAAAATGTTATTTTTATATGACATAAGGCAGATAATCTTTATAATAATTAGATTCTTAGCTCTCAAAGATCGCATCTTCTCAGAAAAGTAGCATTGAATTAAAAATGTTATATGACGATAAAATTTTTCAGTGATTAGAATTTATACTTCTCTTAATGTGAAAGTGATATTTATACTCCCCCCAAACAAAACTGGATCATGAAATCAGCGATTTTCCTAGTTCAACTATCCCATCGTGGCCTTTTCCTTATTAAGACTTCTTTTAATAAAGTTCTGTATTCAGTCAGAGCATTCAGTAACACTTCTTATTTAATGGCCATTTTGTTGTTGAACCCTCAATATCCCAGAACCACTATAACAAACTCAAAAGTCAACAGTCATTGTTCAAATCAGTGCCAGCTGAAATTGAGGAAAGATGTGAAGATGACAATGATAAACACCGAATCCTGAACCATGAGGAAACAATTTTTATTGGTCAGCAATGGCTATAGGTGGTGGAATGTATGATCCAGGCAGCAGGACAAGGAGAAAATAGACAATAGAGAAAACAGCAGATAAGAGAGAAGAGTGAGATGCACAGGTGGAACAGAGGGAAAAGGCTGCTTACTCAATAGGCAAAAAAGATAAATCTCATCTGAAGGAGGTAAGGGAAAGAAAGAGTCAGAGAGAATGTCAAGCTTCCTGGATGATTGGATCAGTGGTGGCACCAGGTGGGATCAAATAAGGGAGTAAAGCACCAGAGCCACTGAGCAGGATAAGAAATGACTGCTAAAAATGAGTAGCCATGGTGATAGAGACAAAAGAAATATCTCCTAAGCCAGCAGAGCAGTTCAAAATCAAGACAAATTGAGTCATGTGTTTTCCAGAAGCCCCTGAGGGCATTGCTGTTACAAGCAAATAACAAGTATCACCATTCATAATGATGATTGTGAAATATCTAGAAAAGTGTACATTATGTTCAACATATTTCTTATGAAGACAAAGAAATGAATAGAATGTTTTTAGAAAAAAATGCTATTTTATTTTTTAAAAGTTTTAATGATTAATAAGGAGGGGGAAATTATGCATCCAGAATCCACAATCCAACCAACATTCCATAAAACTGAAGCATCACTATGCATTTTCTTCAACTTGTTCTCCAGTTGTTTTAGGTATTCAGCTGTGGGTTGGTCCAGGTTATCTCCATAAACGAGTTCTATGTGTCTTTTGAGTCAGAGTCATGTAGATTTGATGTATGCAATACTAAACCACTAGCTTGATTGAACTGTCTGGATTTGCCTGGACTGTCTGAATTGACTATTTTTTTTCTCATATTGTGTTGATGCAGCTAAAGGTACATGCTACACTGGATTGTTGATTGTCCTGTGAGCATCTTCTGTCTTTTGTTTTTATCTTGTGACTATACATCTTCCTTATTTACCTTTGGGAGGTAGTGTGATATTTTTGACCAGCACCGATACTGAGAAATTTGTAAGAGGTTTAAAAAAAGATTCACCTTTCCTCAAGTTGCATGACTAAGTGCTGACAGAGTTAGTCACCTGCACGTGACAGGACTATCCTAACCTTGTCCAATTCAAATCATCTGGACCCAAATATGGAAAGTTGGATTTGGCTACAGGGAACTTTTATTTAGGTTTTCTGGGCTGGGTCTCTAATGGAATGATAATTTATCTTTATTTTTTTATTTTTTATTTTTTTGCTGTTGATCAGCCATCATGTTGCATTTGGAATCTGCTAAGGTTCATTGCTCAACTCCCACCTTGTCCTACTGGATATTGTATTAATAATTGTTCTTCCATGAACTTTTCCATCTGCATAGAACAGATCTTTTTAATTGTGGGAGTTTTCACTGATAATAAATGCAATTTGTGGTTATCTTCACTCCCAAGAGAAGTTAGACTATATGGTTGGAGGATTATTGAAGCTTCAGATTATTTTATGGATGTGTATAAAAGAATGCAGCTTTCATAATATTTCATGATAGAGCAAAAAGCATGTTAATTCATGTTCCATTATTCCCATAGACTGTTCCCTTGCCTTTCTTTCCCATGCTTACATTGTGGCCCTCCAATTAAGTCATTTTTTGAAGGGTCTAGAGTAGATGAATTTTCTGAGACATTATGGAAAATATATTGATTTATCCCTTTTAGTGTACAGTATCACATTTAACCCCCCATCCCCAAATAGTCATGCATTGGTAAAGAACAGTGATTCTACAATTTTTTTTATGTTGATTTCAAACTTGTATCTTTCCCTAAATGAGGGAAATTGGAGATTATCTCAGGTTAATACTTGCATAAACTGTATTTTTAGAATGTGGGAAACACTTTAACCTGGTGATATTAGAAGACAGAACCAAAGCTTATATTATTGGGAGGCTATAGGTCATTTTTATATATAGTTTTATTTTAGGGAACCAGATTTTGTCTTTCATTGTCTTAAGCAATATAATAGTGAACTGAATAATAAAATTCTCCCATTAAAAATTAAGGTCATTACTATATTTTGATTGTGCAGGGAAAACATTACTAAAATGAAGGTCATGATGGTTCAATTTAAAAAAAATAATCCACATTATGTGCTACTGGGACTAATTGTAGGTATATTAAGTGCCCCCCCATTTCAAAGGAGATTCCCTTGGCTACAGATAGAAAGAAGCCTCTAATGGATTCCCTGGGTTACATATTACTGTTTGGAAGTTACTTAATCCCTTTTTTAATATGGAAATGTCAGGCTTATAGCCTCTTCCCTCTTATGATTAGGTAGCCAATTATGGGATATCTGAGCTAGGAAATTATACTTTTTTCAGATTGCTGGACATGATATAATCTGTAGTTTCTTGTGGGCAATTCATTATTTTCTTTTTTATGCTTTGCTTGAAATCATTCACTTATTAACTTGGAAAAATGGAATCTCAAAATCTTGGAGCCCAACCTAGTAGACAGCCAGTGGACCCCTGAAAAAGAGTGGCATCCCCCTTTTTAGTTGATGCTGTTCCTTTGCAATTTCTTTACTATATCTGAAAACTTAGAATTCTGACTAAGGGAAAGAAAGAAGTCAAAGTTGGAAATTTCGTTAAGTGTGATCTATTTGTCTCTTGTTCCCACAGGACTTTGTTCTGAGACAGTTTCAATCCCAGATGTGCCACTTAGTGAATCAGTGGAAGGAAGCCCTTTCCGTCCTCCATCACATTCTTTCTCCACTGTCTTTGATGAAGACAAGCCAATAGCCAGCAGTGGGACATACAACTTGGACTTCGATAACATCGAGGTGGTTGATACTTTACAGACTTTGGATCCCAGCTCCTCAGATGCCAAGAATCGGGACTCCAAAGTGAATGTCCGGAGAAAATCCACAGACTCTGTCCCAGTCTCCAAATCTACCTTATCCCGTTCTCTCAGCTTGCAAGCTAGTGACTTTGATGGTGCTGGTGGTGCCTCTCTCGAGAATAGTGAGGCAGGGGCAGTAGTAGCTGATGCATACAGCACGGGTACGACCAGTGCTTCTAGTACTCTTAAGAGAACTAAAAAATCCAGGCCCCCATCCTTAAAAAAGAAACAGACTACCAAAAAACCTACAGAAACACCACTAGTAAAAGAAACGCAGCAGGACTCAGTGGAAGAAAGTCCTGTTATCAGTGAGGAAAACCCAGCATCTGAAACAAAAACTGAATTGAGTAAGATAGAAGGTTCAGGACCAGAGCTGTCAGAGGAGAACCCACTGGAGACTACAGTTGGATCCAAAGCAGTCTATCCCCTGGACCCCGAGAGTGCCGAAGGGGACATTCCACCCAACACAGGCAGCAGCAAAGTGCAGAACTCACCTCCGATTGGGAAGAAGACACTGCCTCTGGCCACAGCCCCAGAAGCAGTGGAGGTGACCCCATCTGACACTGGGGGGCAGGAGAACTCCCCAGCCAAAGGAATCTCTGTAAGGCTGGAGTTTGACTATTCTGAAGACAAAGGAAGTTGGGAGGACCAACTGGAAAACCCCCCTCCTCCCAAAAAGATAGGTAAAAAACCAGTTGCCAAGATGCCACTAAGGAGACCAAAGACTAAAAAGACAGTGGAAAAACTTGATAATGCTCCTGCCTCACCCACTAAGTCTCCTGTTGACCCTAATGAAATCCCTATCTCCAAAGGCTCCTATACCTTTGATATAGATAAATGGGATGATCCCAACTTTGACCCCTTTTCTTCCACTACAAAAATACAAGAGTCTCCCAAACTGCCCCAACAAACATACAATTTTGATGCTGACATCTGTGATGACTCCATTGACCCCTTTAAGACATCTTCTAAGATCTCTAGCTCACCTTCTAAGTCTCCAGCTTCTTTTGAGATTCCAGCCAATGCTGTTGAAACTAACGGAGTGGAAGGAGATAACCTAAACAAGCCTGCAAAGAAAAAGAAGACACCACTAAAGACGTAAGTTCAAGGGTAAAGTTGGGGTAACAGATATTAGAATGCTTCTCAACTTAGTATTTGGATTCATTTATGAAGGCTTTTGACCTGATTATTATTAGTTATAGAAATAACATTGGAAAGGTAAAAGGTAGAATATATTGTCCTGTTCTTTACAACAAGTTGTCATGGCATTTCCCGAGTCATAAAAGAGGCACATTTAAGAACTACAATCAAGAGATTCCTTAGCAGTTGTATCCCTGAGCTATTAATAAGTTAGTATTGTAAGATTTTACATATTTTTGGCTAGGGTCTTAATGTTCATCTATATGATGGATATTATCTTTATATAGGATGAATACAAAATCCATTAGAAAAGAAACATATTCATTATCTGTAAAATATTAGTAATGGTTTTTTGCAGTGATTCTTCTCTGAGGAGAAGTCAAGGAACCATCTCTGTTATGAACCCAGCTGTTGAACATATTCACTTCTCTTTGATCTCAGAAGAAAAAAATTGCACCATTTTCCCTTGGATAGCTAGGACCTGTACCTCAGCACCTTCCTACACTCTAGTCCTTTGCCATCAAAAATCCAAAACTCCAATTATCCAAATAGAACAAATAAAACTTTGAAGGAGGGAACAATTTTGGCCAAACTCTGTCAGATTATTAAAAATAACTACCAGAGGTTATTATTTTTAAATTTAGCTTTATGTTGAATATGCTGAACATTCTAGGCAACTTTATAAGAATATAGGTTGTAGAAAAGAAGCAGCCCCAGTCACTTTGTTTATTATGTAGTTGAATAGATTCAGAGGCCAGAAAACCTGGGTTCAGATCCTACCTCAGGTAGGAGTAATAGAAACAGTAATAGTGGTGGTGGTGGTGGTGGTGGCAAAAGCAATAACTGTCATCTCTACCATCACTACTACCACCACAATGACGACGACAATGACGACTGCTACTACTACTCCTACTACACTAAAATTTACATATAGTGCTTGAAGATTTGTGAAATATTTTATACATACCTAATTTTTTTCCTTAAAACAATCTGGGGGGTGAGGTGTTATCCCCAGTGTATAGATGAGGAAGCTGAGGCAGGCAAAGGTTAAGTGATTTGCCCACTTACACTTAATAAGTGACTGAGTCTGCATTTGAACTTGTCTTCCTGACTCCAAGTCAAATCTACTATGCCATTTTACTGCCTAGCAGTATGACCTCAGGCAAGTCCCTTCTCTGTGTCTTAGTTTTTTTCCCTCCTGTAAGATGTAAAAATCAATGCCTCTGAGGTCCTTTTTGTCAGTATATCTATGATCTTTTGAGTTCCCCTGTCCTTGAAATCACAGGGTCAGTCCCAATCCCTCCCCCTAAGAGGAATTCCCAGGCAGCACCTGTGACTTGGATTCCAGGATTCAGAGGCCAGCTGGCACCTTAAAAGGGGATTGAATGCAGAGCTAGTACTGTTATCTGCTTAGAATCTTTGAACTTTTCCTTTACTGGAGTCCTATGCCTGAACCTTTGAAGATTTCCCAGTTCTTTTGTGTCCAGTCATCCTACTGGGCAGCTACAGAATAAAGGACAGCTGTTGGCCTCTATCTGCCCACTTGGCCATGAATAGAGAACAGGTGGCTTGCTCAGTTTGAACCATGCCCAATATTTAATATTGTAGAGGTACTCATAAGGTCTCAGGCTTTAGATCCAAGAGGAAACAGCCTTGAGATCACCCTTAGTAGTAGAGCAGGATCAGACAAAGCTGGGAAACAGATTACGTTGTTTCCTATCTCTCTTTACCCAAACATAAAATTTTGTTAGAGAATTAGTCAGACTCACTGGCAGGAGTCATTGTGCCCCAAGCTGCGATTGGAAAAAAAAAGGTTTATTCTTGTCATCTGAAAGACCCAACACTAATTTTCCTTTTCTTTTGGGGGAATGGTGAGAAGTGAGAAGTATTTGGTGAGGAGAGTGAAGGGTAAAGGATCAATTGAACTAACATATGCTAAAAACACTGATTCTTTGTGCATCATCTTATTATCCTTAGTTCCATTATCGATCTCCTTGATAGCTTGTGGACATGTGTTGCCAAGTCAACAAGACAAGCCAACATACATTATTAAGTATCTACTATGTGCCAAGTCCTGAATCTACCACAAAAAAGCAAAAAAAAAAAAAAGGCAGGCTAAAATAAGATGGTACTATGTAGATTTGCACTCTGCTCCCAAGTGTCATTTGCTATAGACGCAGGGCTTGGGAAATGCCCTAAAGATCTGACAAGAAACAGCAGAAGGCTTAAATCAAAACTTTCCCAAATAATCCATTCCTCCCACAACCCTGAATGTTTCTAGCTTTCTGACAGTCTCCACTGTGGACGGTGATTTTTTTCCTAACACATTAATAACCAATTATCTGCAGATTTATCTTTTTTGTCAGTTCCTTCTGTCTGTCTCTCTTTTTTCTTTGTCTTCCTTGTCTTAGGATGGTAGAAGATGTGATGTCTGTATGTTCTCTGTTGTAAGTAAACTTAATAGAATCAGATCTTTGTTCTATAATGGGCTTCCCCTCCTCACCCCCATCTCTCACCCTCATTTATTTCTGGCTTCTGTGCTATAAATGTTTCTGTGGCATGATGGAGAATTATTGGGGCATGGGGCTTCATAGTAGTGGGAGTCATTTTTTTAAATTTGTGGTGATGCCTGCTTCTTGGGAGTACAACTTTTTTCTCTCCATATTCACTGTTATCATGTGAACCTGTTTTTTTTTTCCTTTGCATTCCCCCCACACCCTTCATCAATGATTGGATGGGTGGAAGATTGCTTTGGATGACCGTGGTTCAATTCACAACTATCCACCAATATTTGAATCTATAGATTTGGGTTCATGACCAGCCTTTGATGTTTGTTCTTACTAATGAGAAGAATTGAAATGTTTTAGAAATTTCAAACTTATCCAAATTCCCTGAGCCCTCAGGTCAGAAATCTTTTCTTTCTTTCTTTCTTTTTAAATATGGTGCTCACGGATTTTAGAGCAATCTACAACCCTTCATACATTTCCCTCCTTGTCTTCGAAGACAATGACCTGCTGTCAGTTGGAATGCATCCTTGGCATCCATAGATGGCCATGCTAGGCTTTGATAAAAGCATAGCTGACCAATTCTAAGCTGTTGCTGCTATGCCCTGGACCACAGAGCTCTATTGAGCTCAGGCGTGGATAAAAGGAAGGTAGCTTCTCTTTCTTCCCTTCCTTTATATTGCAAACCAGCCCTATCTTAAGCAAGTACCTGGCAACCCCCATGCAAAGCCCTGGGGGTGGGGAGGATACTTGCTTTTTCTGATTCTCTTATGCTCAGGGGACCTTTAATAATAATAATATATATATATAATATGTATATTTATATCCTGAAAATATATATATATATACACACACAGATCTTTCTTTTGTCTACTCTTGGGGAAAGTGCTATTGCTATAGTGTTTTATTTTTAATATAACAATGCCATTGTTGGAATATTTTTGGTTGAAGGAAAATGAAGAACTTCATTGCCAGAATTCACACCTAAGAAACAGGGCCAGGGAAGAGATAAAAGCATATTACAATGAACATGGTAGTCATTTCCCTTGTGTAATTACAGCCCAACCCTTAAATGTATGTATTATAATAATAATTCTTAAGGTTGTGTTGCAGAATGTGAAAATTCATTCTATACTTGCCTAAGACTGATGTGATACAGTTGTCCAAACTATTGTGCATTAATACATTATTCTCTACTTCCTGGACCCTTTCCTTATCTGTATCCATCTCCTGGGCTCTCCCTCCTCCTAAGCTTACCTAGTTCTTAGTGAAGTGAATTAGTAAGTCCAGAATGTGAAATTACCCCCCAGTGTAATCTATAAATTTATATAGGGTCTTGAGAAATAATCTAATTCATCTTGCTACCTTTTGTCAAGGTCAGTTGGTAAATGCTTAACAATTAGATTTCCAAAATAATAAATAAATGTAAGCATCACACACTTTTATGTTCCATCTACATCATTACATTTTTCTCTGTTACTTTAAGTCAAGACAATCAATGAAATAATAAATCAAACCCTATTTGTAGTGTTTACCAATATCCAAAATGTAAATACTCACACTGAAAATTGCCTCTCATGAGCTGGTCTGAGCAAGTCTAGCCTGGCCTGGCATCACACTTATTATCTTCTGAAAAATATGAGATCACATATATAATTGTACATTTGGATATAAATAGAAATACATGTAATGTAAGTGCCCATATGAATGTATATGTGTACACAAAGATGATAGGCAGATAGACTGATAGGCAGACAGATGATAGGTAGATAGATAATAGGTAGATAAATGATAGATAGGTAGATGAATGGATGGATGATAGGTAAGATAGACCAACAGACGGACCAATAGATAGATGACGGATAGGTAGATAGACAAACAGAAAGATAGATGATGGATAGTTAGACAGAGAGATAGATGATAGGTAGATAGACTGACAGACAGAGAGATAGATGATAGGTAGATAGATGATAGAGAGACAGACAGATAGCTAGAGAGAAATAGTTCTTCAGAAAAGGAGATCCTTTGCAAGGACTGGCTGTTGCTGATCTCTGACCTAGCTAGCCAACTTATAAAAGGTTAACAGTAACACCTGTTTCATAGGTAAATTTTGAGGTCAAGCAAGGTAATATTTGAGAAGTTCATAATGGCACACCCACTAGAGGGAGAATTTTGTAAAAGTAAGTGAGCCCATCAATCCTCCCTTTGAGTTGTCTGTTTGTTCTACTTGGCTAAAACACTGGGTTTTTGAAAGTGTGGCCCAAGTCTAACCTAAATCGACTTCACTTTCCAGATTCCTTCTCCAAAATGGCATAACTTTGTTATAGATGCAGCTTTATGTTACTTTTCCTTAGTAGTAGTTGCTAAAAAACACAATTTATTTTCAGGAGGGATGTATTTCAGTAATGCTGGTGTGGTACATATGGGAGTATGGAGCAGAATGGGCTAGCAGGAATGGCAGTCATAGTCCACTTTGTATTGCGACGGGTTCTCTGTGCCTCTGTTTGTTGTGTTTACATTTTAAATTTTGTTTC
Organism: Macrotis lagotis; assembly: GCF_037893015.1. NCBI lineage: Eukaryota > Metazoa > Chordata > Mammalia > Peramelemorphia > Peramelidae > Macrotis > Macrotis lagotis. Next base: position 89,461,263 of record NC_133661.1, on the reverse strand, counting down.
CAGTGATACATTTAGGGTGAAAAAGTCGCCAAAACGATCTCCTCTGTCTGATCCACCTTCACAGGTATATAATGTTTTTCTTGTTTTTATAATTTTATTTCTTATATGGGAAAAATCTGAAAAGAATATTTTTAACCCATTACTGCCCATCCTGTATAAATTGTACACTCAGGATGGATCAGTTTTGGGGGAGGGGAGAGGAGGGGAGTGAAAAGACCTGGTTTCTCTTCCTAGCTCTGACACTGTGATACTTAACACCTCCGACCTCAGTTTCCTCAACTGTAAAATTAGGGTATAATACCATCTCCTTGTATTTCACACAGATGCTGTGAGTTTCAAATGAAATAATAAATTGGTAGGTGCTTTGTAAAAACTGGGCACTGCAAGGGTATCAGGGTATCCAGGATTGTTATTGTGAGGGACTACAGAGAACACGCTCTAGTCCTCTGGCTTTGAGTCATTTATCAGTGTCAGACTCACAGAGGCTCAGTGATAGAAAGGACCTCAGAGACCATCTTCTAGTCTAACCCATTCCTACACAGTTATCCTCTCTGCCATTATCCTGACACATGGTCAGCAAGCATTTTGCTTGTTATAGATTCCCAGTTGGAGGACAACCCACTACTAGCCTCAAGGCCACCCATTTTATTTCTGGATAATTTTAATTTTTAGAAAAGTTTTCCTTATATTGAACTGACATTTATTTCTTTGCCAATTCATTGCCATGCCCTCTGAATTCTACCTATACGATATTTTTCCTCTCCATCCCCTGATTGACTCCCTCTTTCACTTTCATTTGAACTTAATTGTCTATTTCTTTTCTGAACTATTTAAAATATTTCCTGATTGTTCCATTTTCATCTTTCCTTTCTCCAGTTCATCTTTCATTACTGCCAATGTAATTAATCATTAAAATTCATAAGTCCATCACTCTCCTGCTCATAAACTTTCTCTGACCACTGCACACAGGATATATTATAACTCCTGACTCTGACATTTAAAGCCTTTACCACTCCCCTTTATGGACTCCTAACCATTTTCTAATTTTACTCTACCTCCTCTGGCCTCCATGCATTTGTGTGTTATAACTATACTCTGTGACTAGAACAAATTTCCTCCTCATTTCTGACTGTTGAAAACTTTCCCTTCTTTCCTTGCTCAGGTCAGATGTATAGACTATTAAGAATTAGTCCCTGGAGATGCCTTCAACAGTTTCCAGCTAGAAGGGTTCCTTCTATCCTCTTACCCTTTATCCTGTTCCCCCCACTTAATTCATTTTAGATCACATCACAATGATTTCTGTTCATGTCCTTTCCCTTTACTGTATTTAGGTTCATACTAATTATGGAAGACCAGTGTTTTAGGCAAAAAGCAGAAAGCTTTAGTTGGGGTTCTGGAGGAACAGGTGCAATCTATTTTATTGTATTCTATTTTGACCAAATAGTCTTTGAAGTTCTTGAAAAATCTCTCAGTTGTGAAAGTCAGACTACACAAGGGAATGAACAGTGTGATAATGATCTGTAGAAAGAGAAGAAATCTTTTAAATAAGTGGTGTTAAATTTAAGAAGAAATGGATCTCTGCAGATCCCTCAAATTGATTTAGAAAATTACAAATTAACATTATCTATATTGTATTATATTTTTATGTTAAACATTTTCTGATTATATTTTAATCTAGTTATGGAAGAAAAGTGTATCTGACCCCTCTACTCAAAACTGCTTAGGGGGAATCTCCAGGAAGGCTTTGGTTGTTCAGATAATGACATTTTCTTTTACAACAAAACACCTAATGATTTTTTGATGGGAGGGCAAAGAAATAATTTCTTAAAGAAATATAGGAATGTGTCTCATTTTCTGACATTTTAGATAGCTGTTTTTGTTTGAGTTTTAACCTCCTGATTATTATACTTTCAAGGAACATAAATTCCTTTAGTTCTCCAAGGCATAATAGCATTGAGGAGAGAGTCCTGCATTCAGAGTCAGAGGAACTGAGTTTGAATCGTACCTGTTCTGCTTTCTATTTATCCCTTGACCTTTCTCAACCTCCATTTTCTAATCTATCAAATGAGGGAGCTAGATTAGAAGGTTCCTTCCAACTCCAAAGCTATTATCCTATGATTTATCATCGGATTTTTGTCTGTGTATAGGGCAATAGGGTTGTGACTTGTCTAGGGTCATATAGCTAAAAAAGTATCAAGTGTCTGAGACTGGATTTGAACTCCAGGACTGGTATTCTATCCACGGTGCAATCTAGCTGCCCCTCACCATTATATTTTTTGTGTTTGCTTTTAGCAATAACAGGGGAAGTTGCTGCCTTACAAATATAATTTTTAAAGTATTTTTTGGGGTTTTCCTGTGGGTAATAGAAATAAGCAAATTCTAACTCCACAAAATTAAAAAAATCTATTTTCAAAATTATATATTGCCCTTAAACACTTTTCTTATATTTCTCAATAGTGAAGAGTTTGACTTTTGCAAATTACAATGTCTTCAGGGTCTATGTATCAAAATAATGACCCTCAATCTGCATTTATACTTTGAAAGAGTCAGAAAAATTGAGGAAGGTGATTTTAAGAATTTCAATGTGGCTAATGTACCATGTAATAATTTGGGATGGAAAGGGCATTCTTGACTAGGAAAAAGAACAAATAAAAAAATGGTGATTGTTTTCCTTTACAGGATCCCACCCCATTGCCTACACCAGAAACACCTCCAGTGATCTCTACTGTGGTCCATGCAACAGATGAGGAAAAACTGGCAGTGACCAATCAGAAATGGACTTGTATGACAGTGGAGCTAGATGCAGACAAGCAAGATTACCCTCAACCCTCAGACCTGTCTACTTTTGTAAATGAGACCAAATTCAATTCTCCCACAGAGGGTAAGCAAATTAATGGCTGTTTGGACCCCAACCCCAACCTGGAAAAACTTGCTCCAAAAGAGCAAGAGGCACTGAAGGACCATAAAGAAAATCAGAAGCCAGGTAATTTGGACTGCCATTTTGCATGTTCTTTCCAATGCCTGGAGATAAAAGCTGCACTTTGGTATAATGTGTGGCTTTAAAAAAAGCTGTAATGGCTACATTCCACCATGGCTGAGGGAGCCCAGCAATTGATATGAGTTTTGCTTCTCCTTGTATGCATTGCTAGTGATTGTGAAAGACTCAGTCTAAAAGGGGAGAGTCACCCAGCACCAAGATGTAATGATGCTAAGCTTCCTGGCATTTCCTAATGACCCCCATGCTGCTGAGGTATGTGAGCTGAGAACACTGAAATTACCTGGTTAAACTTCACAATCAAAGAAACCCCACACCAGAGTGGAATCTAAGCATACTTGCTAAATGCAGAGGAAATCCTTTGGGAAAGGAATCCCTTGCTTTGGTCTTCTTTAATCTTTAACTTCCTCTTCAATTCTTCCTAATTATGTGGATTATAAGAAAAAAATTGATCAAAAAGTATTTCTACATATCTAGTTGGAGGCATAGGTTTTCAAAATCCAGTAGAGTGACGTCCTGGGCCATCTAGCTGTGTGGGCTTGTGGGGAAATATCTTAATTAATTTTACTGAGACCATTTCCTTATCTGTAAAACAGAAATGGTAATACATACCTTGAGATATGGTTTAGTGTATAGAGGAGCAGCGAGAAAGACCTATCTTAGTCCTAACTCAGATGCCTACGAACTGTATGACCATAGTCAACCTTCCTAAACTCAATTACCCAGATAACTCTCTATGATGTAAATGAGTTGCTCATCTGTACTAAGGAAGGGATTTTCTACATGAAGAGTTTGCTATATTAATGAAATCCCAACTCTGGACCAAATATAGATCTTTTAGCAGAGGACCTGGTGCTTATTAAGATACTTAATAAATGTGTCTTGGTCAAATGACATAAAATATATGAAAAATGCCTTTCCAATAGAAGATGTCATCATTATTTTTTAAGAGTATTATTCCTACCCCTGAAACCTCATGAAATTATAAAAGATGCCCCTTAGTTGACCAAGACTGGGTCATTAGAATGAAATCTCTCAAGTTCAACCAATATGGAAAGCATTTGAATGAAATCCTAGTAATTTATAGATTGTTATTTGCGTGATTTGTTGTAGATATAGATTTGTTTGAAACTTAGCCTTGCTTAGTAGGCTGTCTATGTAGTCTCTTTGGACCATGTTGACTACATTTGATCATGTTAACTACATGTGGTCAAACCTTTAACCATAGCGATCCATTGTTGTTTTCAAGGAAGAACATGATATCAAGGAAGTGAAGCTATGATATGCACATGAATTGGATTTGAATTTTCTCCTCCAGAACCATGAGGGTTCAATGGCCAGATATGAATCAGGAAGCTTGAAGATGCAGTCAGTGTTACATGACTTGACCAAGGTCACACAATTAGAAAGTCTCTGAGGTCAGATTTGAACTAGGGTCCTCCTGATTTCCAGGGCTGGTGCTCTATCTTCTGTGCCACCTAACTGCCCTGGTGATTCATTATTGAAAGTAGACCTGAAACTAGTAATTTGAAAACCCTATACTGGTTGTATGAGTCACATCCTAAATATCAGTTTTGTAATTCATGATGTGAAAATAGTAAAAGAAATATTAAGACAAATTCATTTGATCAGGTGGAGAGATTAATTATTATATTGACTTCTTAGACTACTAAGAGAATGAACATGTTAAATTTTTGTGCCCTCAGAATTCAGTTCCCTGAGACAACATCATAGCCATGCCAATTTAAGGATGACCCTCAGAAATCCATTAAGATTTGAAATAATTAGTCTTTTTTTTGCAAGGCAAATGGGGTTAAGTGGCTTGTCCAAGGCCATACAGCTAGGTAATTATTAAGTGTCTGAGACTGGATTTGAACCCAGGTACTCCTGACTCCTGGGCCAGTGCTTTATCCACTACACCACCTAGCTGCCCCAATAATAAAGCAACTGTTGAAATAATTAGTCTTAAAGAAGCTTTGCTCAAAATCTTACTAGTGATCTAATTCTTCCATCCTTGGATTTATTATTTACCTACAATTTGCCGGATAATGTGCTAAACCCTTTATAAATATATCATTTTATCATAATGTTATTGAACTTCTAGCACATTAAAAGTCTATCTAGTACATACAGAAGCTATGTTCTCTGTGATGCGTTTAACTTTTCATTATTTATGATGTAAGAATTGCCCCAATAGTACATTTAAGTTGAAAATGACTTCAAAATCCATCTGGGAATAAATACCAAGAAGGATAGTAGTTTTGTTAAGTAAGTACTGTTTAAATCTTACAATGATATGGAAACTTGAATTTTTATTCCATTTGAAAGTATTCTTTCCATCTCTTTTGCTAAAAATAGCAAGATTCTAATTAAATGCTAATGACCATACCGTACTTATGTATTGAAGTGGTGTGATGTTCCAAAAAATCCAGATAACAGTAATTATATCACACAATGCTTCCTCTTGTGATTACTTAAATAACTGGGCTTCCCCTTGGTAGTTAGACTTTTACTCTGAGAAATCTCTGAATAATACAAAAGAATTTCTTCTGTGAGCCACTTAACACATTTCTCTGTACTTGTTTGAATCTAAAAATTCCTTTCATGAATTTGACAAAGAGCAGACTCCCCAGGTTTTAACTCCTTGGACTGTCTTTTGGCCTGGTACTTCTTAGGAGAATGTGGAATTTCTTTCCCCTATTTATTTTGGTGGTTGCTGAAGGGGAATTGACTTTCTCATATTTACTATAACCAATTTTGGGATCCGTCATCAGCAAAGAACCATCCTCCTCCATGGCTGAAAGAGAAAGCATACTGTCAAGTCCATAGATGAGCTATCTTTAGCAGATAGAGAGCACTTGGTTTCTTAATGGAGTTCTATGTCAGGGTAGAGGAAAGGTTTTTAATTTCAGAAATAAAGGACACTGTGGTACACATGGACTGTTTGATGTTTTCAAAGGCATCTGTTGTGTTGAGGGGTTTTCTGCTAGTTAATTATTCCCTTGGGTTTGCTATATGCTAAGTATTCTCATTCCTCAGCTAATATTAAATAGAGAAAAGCATACCATTCTCATTCTTCTACTGTTGCAATCAGGTTTTAGCAGAAACTAATCCTGATGTGTTTTGTATTTGAGTTTTATCAGCTGGGATGTACTTTTTTTTAAGATGAGGAAAAATCTCCTAACATAGATTTAAAGGACAGTAGATTTAAAGCTGAAGAGGTTGTCAAACTATGGCTGCAGAAACTCATCTTTACTTCCCAAATGTTTTAATAAATTTATTCCATGACTACTGTGACAATCCTTCATTTCAAGCAGCAGCAAAAACAAAATAGTCGCAATATGTAAATGTTTGTGTTGGCCAGTGTAGTTGAAAGTGGTCCATTTACATGATTGTGAAGTGCTAATACATAATGAATAAATTGACAGTCTGTAGTAATTTTCTGCCTGTTTGGATAAAAATAATTGCAGCTTTAGGATACATAATAAGATAGGGAAAGGATACTGGATTTCTGGGACCTTATTTCATATTCCAGTCCTGCCATTTGCTTGGCCAAGCTACTTTATATCTATAGACATCCCTCAGTCTGGAAAATGAAGGGGTTGATGCCTTTCAGTCTTAAATCTATGACCCAATAATACCTTGACCATTGTAGACTATTTTTTGGATGTTGTGTGTGAAAGTGAAAGACAAACCTGGATCCATCCTCTATATTTACTTCAATTTAATTCAACAGACATTCATTAAATGCTTACCATGAACAAAGATATGCTAGATGGTGAAAACACAGAGAAACAAATGGAAGACCCTGTTTTCCAAGGAAAGAGAAGGGGGGATGGGGGGAGGGAAGAGAGAGAGAGAGAGAGAGAGAGAGAGAGAGAGAGAGAGAGAGAGAGAGAGAGAGAGAGAGAGAAGAAGAAGAAGAAGAAGAAGAAGAAGGAAGGAGAGAGGAAGAAGAGGAGAAGGAAGGAAGAAGGAGAAGAAGAAAGGAGGAGGATGAGAAAAGATGGGAAGAAGAAAAGGAAAAGGAGAAGAAAAGAAGAAGAAAAGAAAGAGAAGAAGAAAAAAGAAGAAACACCAACAGAACACCAATAACTGTAAGAATTAGGAAAAGTTTTGATTGGGAAGTGACAACCAAGATGAGTCTTGAGATATTCTCACAATTATAAGAGGCAAAGGTAAATAGGAAATGCATCTCAGGAGTGAGAGTTATTTTGTATTAAGTATGGAGGCAGAAGATAAAATGTTGAATTCATAAAATTTGGGGATGTAATCAGATAGATCCAAGTAACACCAGGTACATGACCATGTACTAGTAATTTAGTCATCAGTTTGTGTCGTTTTGGAGATTAATGCTGTGGTCAGGGTTTTCTAGAGTACATGTGTCTGCTAAAGTTACAAGTTAAAGTTCACAGAAGCCAGAGAAATGAGGAAGGAAAGTGGAAGAGGTTCAGAGTCAAGCAAATAAATACTAATGATTTTTTGAAGGAGAAAATTTTCAGTTTATATTCTTTGAGCCCTGACTCATGGGATCTACTCTCATTTCATGGGACCCTGTAAATGTGTGTTGAATCTTTTTTTTAAAAAAAAAAGACCAAGAGTACTTAAAATTCCAAGTCTAGAAAGCTTTGAGATTCATCCATTTCAGTGTTTCCCAATCCCAACACTACTTTTTTACACATTTGCTCAGAGAGCAAGGATTTGGAACCAGAGGGTAGAAGAATATTTAATATAATAGAAATAATAAAAGCTTGGGTATCTGGGTTCAACTCTTGACTCTGCTGCCTACTACTTATGTGACTGGGTCATCCCTTAATTTCTCTAAGGCTTTACCTCTCTTATCTGTAAAATGAGCAGACTTGAACCAGCTTCACTATGAGGTTCTCCAGTTTTCTCCCCCCAAAAAGGAGTTGTTTTTCAAATTCAAGAGGGTATAGTATGTTCTTTTGAGTTCTGAATTTGGAGTCTGGAGACTTAGTTTGAAAACTGGCTCTTCCATTTGCTATCTGTGTCACTTCAGTACTATTTTCTCATCTGTAAAATGAAGGGGTGAACTAATTGACCTCCAAGGTTCCTTCTAATTCTAACTTCATTGTCTTAGAGTCCTAAAGTAGGGTTAACAGATGTTTTCCAAAATGATGAAACTATGCTATGGATTCTACAGAGTAGGAGTTATAGAACTGTGATCTAGATACCTCTTCCTTAATATAGGGTCATTCTTAAATTATCCAGAAATTACAATTGATCATTTTTTTTACTAGCTCAAGTCTTTGTCTAAAAATCCAGCCCCCCCCCAGAGTTCTTTGATAAAAGTAGAGATCCTCCTGGAAGTTTCTTCTAAAAGTCTTTTGCTGGACTCTTTCTTCTCTCCCACTCTACTGTAGTGAAGGTTCCACCATGATTTTGGAATTGTTCCACAAAGGCAATTTAGTCATGACTAAATTTTAGCATTTACTAATCAAAAATCCCATGATGTTGTAGTTTGTTTGAAATGACTTCTCACTGGAGCAGCTAGGTAGTATGGTGAATAGTACACTAACCATGGAGTCAGGAGGACCTAGGTTCAAATTTGGCCTCAGGCACCTAAGATGAGTCTTAGCTGTGCAACCTTGGGCAAGTCACTTAACTCCATTGCTTTGCAAAAGAAAAAAGAAAGAAAGAAAGAACTTCTCACCTCTTATTCCTTTTCTCATCTTTAAGCATGCAAATTTAATATTGAAACATACTTATTTAATAATAACAATATCATCTCTTCAATGAGACAAACATTTTGACATTTGAAGGAAGTCAGATTAAGGTTTGTCAGCACCTCAAAATTCATGTTTGTTCAATGTTGTCTTGGAATTGATTTAAGTATGATGATATGGCCTCTCTTCTCTTTGATGATTATGGAGGGAGAGTAAGGGGGATGCTATTATGATGGGGACACCAAATCAGTCAAGATATTTCCTCAAGGTCATGGAAAGAGCATCATTAAATAGAAGCACTGCCTCATTTTCCAGTTTATATTCTTTGAATTTAACTTTACTCTTCAGGTCAACTCAGACTTCTATGTACGAGGTACTTTGGATATGATCTTAATCAAACTTCTAAAATTATAAGTAGAAAACCTAAGATAGCTATTTTTTCTAAAATGAGTCATAGAAACATGAATGCCTTAAGTCTATGGGAAGTTTAATCATAACTAGAATAGATGCTCATGTATAAAATTAGACTTTCTCTTGGCTGACTCAGCACATTATTATAAATCTAAATACCATATTTTTTGAACTAAAATCTCCCAGGGTGGGGAGAAAAACTGATGAAATTGGGCAGTTGTACAGGAGAAATAAACCAGATGCTTTGAGAGACCTGAAACTTGTCTCAGGTCCAATAGCTAGGAATAAAATTTAAATGTTGTGTAGATGAGTGGAACTGGAAGAGATGTCTCTTTTAAAACACTTTTCATTTCCTTCTTTTGGGACATATTTAGCTTGTATGCTCTCAGCTGTGGTAAGAGGAACTGGATTATTGCTTTTGAATAATTAAAGGTCATACATTTTCAGGGTCACACTAACAATACCATGGGGATGGGCAGCTGATTTGTTTATTCTATCTACCACCTTAAAAAAAGTGATAGGCCTAGAAGTGCTCATATTACAAAGACTTCTTTGTTTTATACATTAGGAAAACCTTGCTACTGGAATACAGCAAATATTGCTCACAATATTTTTCTTATTTACCAAAGATTATATATGTGTGTGTTTATTATAGAATCATAGATTAGTAGAACTAGAAAGGAAATTAGATAATAGCTAGTCTAATTTTCTATTACTTTTTTCCCTAATAAATACAAATCAATAATGTTGAAGGTTTACAAGAAGAAAGAAGTTGTTTTTAGATTCTATTATTTCACAAAATCATCTTCATTCTCAGGAGTAATTTATTTTTTAAAGAAAAAAGAAATCGACATAGTGGAGATCCTGACAATTGCCAGTACCTTTTGATATTCTAAAATATTGACTCTACAACTCACAAGAAAAAAAATTGCATTAAAAACTGCATTATGTTATATTTTATTTTCAGAATTTTATTTCGAAGGACTAATAAATAGAAATTAAAGAACCTCAGTGAGAAATTGCTCCGAAGTTTTGATGATGATTTTAGACTGAGTCCATAAACAAAAATGACCCATTTATTAAGACCAAGAAGTTGTACCTGTAATCGTACAACTCAAGTGAAAATGTTTCAAGATTCTTCTTTGGTGTTTGTTAATTCTTTATTAAAATTATCCTGGAAAGGATATCTAGCCCCCCCCCCCCTGTGAATGGGATCAACTCTAAAGCAATTTAATAAATTTTAGAAATGGTTCAAATGATATTTAAGGTTAAAAAGCATTGTAGTATGGTAAAAAATTGATACAGAGTAAGCACTCTATGTATAACTTTTATGTATGCATCACATAATCCTTTTAATCTTAGATTCATCACCTATATATAACTTTTATGTATGCATCACATAATCCTTTTAATCTTAGATTCATCACCTATAAAATGAACATATTTGTATTCCCTGACCTACAAAAACTTATGAAGAAATCATAATATAGATATAAAAATGATATTTAAATGTGATTTTAGTATTGTTATTCTAGTAATACTCATGTAGTGTCCAGAGTAACAATTCTGATTCTATCTTGTATTTTTTATGTATTCAAACTAATAGCTTATAAGTCTCCACCAATATGTTTTCCTTTTCGTCAGCCAGAAGACGCAATTAGTTCAAAGCAAAGACACTTCATGAAGTTGGATAGTAAAAAGATATATAATTGAACATCTCTCTGTTAGCATAGGGCAGTCTTCCATAAAACCATATATCCTCAGTGAGGACTGATTATAAATAGAGATCCCATGTGAAAGGTCCAGATAAGAGGAATATATGAGGAGGAGAAATTCACACCACCTTCACTGAAGGAGCTCTGATGTCTTCTAGTGATGTCATCCCATTGCTCTTGCCAGGTCTGTACCCTGCTTGGTACAGCTGAGCTCTCTGTTGCCACTGAACTTTTGGGGTCTGCTCCCCACTTGGCTCACTGCTCTATTGAACTTATTGTGCCTGTTCTTCTTTGGATGAATTGCCTTGCCTGAGTCTCTGGGCTGCTCTTCTCTAAGCATGGCATCTCTGCTGAGCCTGCTCCTTATTGGGCACATTGCTTCTTGGTGCTTTTTTTATAGTTTACAATGATATATTCCTTTAGAGCCATCTCAGCTAGGGTATATTGACTAAAACTTCTCCCTGAAAAAAGTCAGGCTGAAAACCCTTACTCAAAACTACCATATCTAACCAACAAAAAACAAGTCTTCCCATTAAGATTACAGTTTTCCTTATCAATGTTCACATCTCTAAGGAAAATCAATCCATCTATTACAGATAATTATCTGGTATAGGACTCTAGCAACCTGACATATTTCTAACATTTCTTAATATCTAAAATCTCTTTCAATTAAAGGTAGTCTAGAGAGACAAAGTCAATGTTCTCCACCCAACTAAGGAATTACTGTCTTTACTATTTATACAAATAACCACTTGAGACAACTTTGAAAGAAAGATAGAAATCTAGATCCAAAAGTCCCATGCCTACCCTTTAACAGGGGTATAGCTGAGAGCTCTGAGAAGGTCAGTTGTGCTATTTCTAAGCATATCAAGAAAATTCCATAGTTTAAACAAATCTTAATGCATAGGTGAATTATCTTCAAAGTTTGAGTTTTGATTGTCTAAGCAAATTATTTGAAAATATAATTTTGCTAATTGCTTCTACTGTGGCTTTAATCAAGTTAGTTTCCATTATTTCCTCATCTGCATAACAATAGAATTGGATATGATGACCTCCAAGGTTTTTCAGCTCTAAATCTGTAATCCTATGATGTCTAAGCTTCAGTCTCCCCTTGTTTTAAATGAGAGAGACTCTTTTTTGTGTCATGGACCCCAAATTAAGAATCCCTACCCCATATAACCTCTTAAGTTCTTTCTGGCTCCAATTTTCTATAATCCTGTAAATCTGTGATGGGATATGTTCACTTCCATAAATGAAGACATTAGTTTTATAATTTGATTTACTTAAGATATCTATTGACCTCATATGGCAGACAGTTTTTCAGCAAATGTCAACAGCACATTGGAAAGTGATTTTCCTTTTCTTTTGTAATATTAGACTTTCAGTTTTTTGTAAAGACACCAGTGCTATAACTGGAGGGGGGTGGGAGGGTCAGACCCTTGAAAAACAAATTTTTCTCCCACCATGCAGATGACTGTATATAAAGTACAGGCCAGCCATAGGACAGAATGGTCTTTTTATTTATAATGATTCTTGACATTGATCTTTGTTCTTCTTACAGAATTGGATTATAGAAACTCTTATGAAATAGAATATATGGAGAAAATAGGATCTAACTTACCTGTAAGTTCTTTTGCCTTCCAATTGTTAATCAGTTATTATGCTTCTATTTACCATTCTATACTGTAAATATTATGAGAAAGTAAGAATCAAGTATAAGTGGTAGATTGAATGTGTTTTGTTTATTACAGCTAGAATAAAAGCATGTTAATGGAAAATTAGATGTTCGGTGTCTGTGTTAATAGCCAACATGAATAAAAGCAGTCTAAGAAGCAAATAATGGACCATCACCAGTTTTTCCCTCAGAACCACTTCACTTTATTCTAGAGTGTTTGATTCTGTGAAATTAAAATTTCAACTTTCTAAGAAGAGAATTGTTTTATTACAAAAATATCCCTCCAGTAAAACCCAGTCTGATGTCTCATCCTTATTTGTAGGTGACCCTGGGTTCTTCAGAGCAGCTCGGTGGCACAGTAAGTAGGATACTGGATTTGGAGTCAGGAAGATCTGGCCTGACACCTATTAGCTGTTTGACCCTTATCGGTTAAACTCTATCTGCCTCAGTTTCCTCATCTTTAAAATGAGGATAATTGGAGACTTAAATGATATATTTGGAAAGTGCTTTGAAAGCCTTAAAATGCCATAGGAATGTTGGCTATCATTATTATTGTGTGCAGATTACTATTTTAAAGTAGTGGGAGTCTCAGTTGTCATAGAATTTAAAGTTTAATGAATAACGGTTTAAAATATAAACTATTCTCAGGAATATGAGCCTTTAAAGGACAGCTGGTGGCACTGGGCCTGGAGTCAAAAAGGATGAGTTTAAGTCTAGTCTGACACTTAATAGATCTTAACCCTGGGCAAGTCACTTTAACCTCTATTTGCCTCAGTTTCCTTATCTGTAAAATGTGAATAATAACTATCCAGGATTGATGTGATGAGCAACTGTTATAATAATTGGTTTTTTTATAATAATTGTTAAACATTTAGCACAATGCTTGCCTAAGATTAAGTTCTATATAATTGTTTTGTTGAACCAAATCAATTGAACCTGATTCTTTGTGACCCCTTTTGCAGTTTTCTTGGCAAAGATATTGAGCTAGTTTGCCATTTTCCTTCTTTAACTCATTTCACAGAAAAGGAGAGCAAGACAAATAGGAATAAGTGATTTGCTCAGAGTCATACAACTAGGAAGTGTCTGAGGTCAGATTTCAACTTTGCAAAATAAATCTTCCTGATTCCAAGCCCCAGAGCTCTTTTCACTATGGCGCCATATAGGTACCTGTGCCACCCAGCTAGTAGTGTAATTTTTGCCTGTTGTTTTTGCTAAAGATGATAGCATGAAAACTCTTTATCCTCTCTTGACCTAAAGGTCTTGACCTAATTCTCTAGTTCCTCTGACTTTGCATTAAATTATGATTCCTAAAGGCCTCTGGGGTATTGTCTTCCATCTTGCCACTACAAAAATATGTTGCAGGTGCAGTTGGCTAGCTCAAGGGCAGACCATTTTACCATACAAATGGTCATCTGTGCTCAGTGTTTCTGTTCTAATCCAGTTCTTGACCCATGGCTTTAGAACCCTGAGAGTCCATTACAACAGATGTAGTGCCTTTTTGACCATTATGATTTGGGTTGTTGGGCCCAGCTTCTAGTTTTATATAAATTCCTTGGATTGCTTTTGTTTGTATGTGAGCCCAAATTCTACTTTATCATAATTTATTTACTTAATGAATCTATTCCACTTGACCCACTATTTTCCTCTAAAGCTTTCCATAGGCCATCATGTATCTATATATTAGGGTTAGAGAGACGTGATGATATTTCTGTAAAATGGGAACATGTAGGTATCTGTTGTTACCACTACCTTTGCTTCCTTTATCACATTGGAAGAATTATCCAATCCTCAATTGGACTGACCTTCAGAGGAGTAGATTCTAAAGAGGAATCCATAATATTGCATATGAATCCATTTTGCAGAGAAATTGACTAGAATTAGGGGTATAGATATTGGCCTTATGTTAATAAATGATTTGTTTTTGAGAATTATCTGCTCTTGTCTATCACAAAGTTGCTTTGTCATGTTGATTCTCTTCAGATTATACTCCTTTAATAATTAGAATTAATTTCCTTTCTTTTCACAGCATGATGATGGCACCCCGAAGAAACAATCTCTGTACCTTATGTTCGATGCCCCTCAGGAGAGTCCAGTCAAATCTCCTCCAGTTCGGTTATCTGATTCCCCAACTCCATGTTCAGGGTACATAATTCCCATAAAGAGATTGTATTGCTAACACATTTTTACTCGAATGAATGAATGCTTTATTGTGCCTAACCTTGTGATAAGTATTGGGATAATAAAGAAAAACAAAACCGATTCTGGTCTCAGAGAGTTTATATTCTAGTTGGGAAGCAGTCACCTAAAGGAGGGCTCAAATGTAAAGTGGATGGCAAAGTCCAAGAGACCTTTAAGAATTATAATTTAAAACATGCCAAGATCCAGAAATCCATTCTATTATCTTTAGTATTTTCTTCTATTGTAATGTTTCCTAATGAGGTGGTAGGGCAGGAGGGTGGCATAATGGATAGAGTGCTAGGCCTGGAAATAGAAGACTCATCTTGCTAAGTTCAAAACTGATTTCAGACTTTTTCTAGCTGTGTGACCCTAGGCACATCATAAAATCTTGGTTGCCTCAGTTTCCTCATCTATAAATGAACTAGAGAAGAAACTGGCAAGGCACTCCAGTATCTTTGCCAAGAAAATCCCAAATGAGTCTTCTTCCTCCTATCTCTTCTTCCTCCTTTTCTCTGCCTCTTCTATTCTTCTTCCTTCTCCTCTTCTTCCTTCTTCTCTTTCTTTCCTCCTCCTCCTCCTCATCTTTCATTTCCCTGAAAATGCAACAACAAAAAATGAGGTGGACCTTTAGTATTGACCTCTTAACCCCTATTTCAGCCTAACCTAGATCTGATAAGTAAATTCCATTACTTTAAGTAGAAGTATGTTTTGAACTCAAGCTAAATCTTTTCCAAGATACACATGCAGAACTTTTTTATGCTTTTTAATTTTGTTTTAGTTATATGATCTTACCCAGTATGTATTTCTAGAAAGCCCTTTCAGTTTCTCCTTGCTGTAACCCTCATGGGTTTTTTCTTTCAAATTCTTCCTCCTTTATGTGTGAATTAATCTTTAAGAAAAAGAGCTTGGGGGAAAAATTGTAAAACTCAAAATAAATAAAATCTTTAATTAAAAAAAAGAAAAGGAGCTGACCAGGATAGATAAAGAAACTGACTGCTGGGTCCCCTCATCCTTGTTTTATGCTTTAAAAAACAGCCCTCTTTGGAGATAGGATCTTCCCATAGATGCACGATGCATGGCACAATTTGTATCAAACTATAGGGACTACCTAAAATATCCCTTTACTATATCATTCAAGGAGAACACACTTACAACTTAAGAATTATTTTCATTGATTTTGGAGGGATTTCTAAAGAAAAAGATGAGAGATATCTTTTCTTCTCTTAGGTCAAGTTTTGAAGAAACAGAAGCTCTTGTGAATGCAGGGATGAAAATCCAGCATCCGGTCTCAAGAGTCCTGGCTCCAAACCAAGAGACACACTTACAGAATTCAGAAAAATCAAACCAGAAAGAGACCATGGGCTTAGGGACGACTGCAGATGCTCTTGAAAGAGTAAGTGGTGACCTAATAAGTCCAAAGAATAACTGCGAATTTAGGCCAAAATAATTGGAAACCCCATAAGTGCACAGGCATCTGTTGAGCTAAAACCAACACCTCAAGCTACACCCCCAAAATGAGTAGACAATGAGTTCCAAATCCTAAAAAACAATATGCTATCAAATCTAATACATTAACTTGGAGGGAAGAATATTTTAGAAACAAATCTATTTTATTTTAAAATTTTCTTTGCTTTATTTACCATGAGGATATTTTTGCTTTCTTTTCTGAGTCCTTATGGTTAGATTGTCACCTGGTTATTATTCATCTCCTGATCTTTTACTTTTCCTAGCATCCTTTATGGTGCTAGTTTAGGTGTGCTGGGGAACAAAGATGATCTTTTATTAACATGAACAGTAGATTGTGCTGGGCCTGGGACCCCCATTTATTCATTCAGGAGTTTCTTTAGAACTCTTGTTGTTTTTTATTTTGGGGTTTTTTTTAAGATTTTTCAAGGTAATGGGGTTAAGTGGCCTGCCCAAGGCCACATGGCTAGGTAATTATTGAGTGTCTGAGGTAGGATTTGAATCCAGGTACTCCTGACTCCAAGTCTGGTGCTCTATTCACTGAGCCACCTAGCCACCCCAGAACCTTTTTTTTTTTTAAATATGCTTTTCTCCTTTCATACAGAGATCTTAGAACTCAGATGTAACTGGTGGTAAAATACAGTTTGATACTTGACATTGAAAAATTCATTCTCTTCCTCCTATCCATAGGCTTTTTTTTTAGTATCAGAAAAATTTTTATCTATTGGTTCAAATCCCTTTGTAATACATTATATGTGTGTGTATATATTTATATTTATATATATAAAAACTATACATATACATACACATATACATATGTATATAAAAGTAAAATATTAAATCTTGAAGGATACTGTTTCTAGCATATGTGGTACATATTTATATATGTATACTCTGTATCCTGAATGTGAATGTTTTTATGTACATATACACACTGGACAAAAGTATCCTTCAAGAGTTAATAGTTTGCTTTTACTGTACTTAATGAGTTGTTAATGAAAAGTGACTTTTCTTTTTAAGAACCTCCTACCCTCTTGAATGAGGCATATCTTTAGGCCAGTGGATACAGTACTGGACTTTGAATCAGGAAGACCTGAAGTCAGAGTTCAAATCTGACTACAGACACTGTATAAGCCTGGAAAAGTCATTTAATTTCTTCCTGTCTCAATTACCTTATCTGTAAAATGGTAATAATTATAGCACCTACCTCCTAGACCTGTGAAAATAAAATAAGATTTGTAAAGCACATTGCACACCTTGAAATCCTATTTAAATGCCAGCTGGTTATTTTTATTATTATTTAAAATCATCTTTTCTTAAATGCAGCTTTCTAGTAAATTTCATTCACTTTGATGATAATGCTTATATGTTTATTATTTGTGATTTTAAATGCCAGCAAATAGATCATTTCCTTCCCCATCCCCATCCCCATCCCCATCCCAAAACTCTCCCAAATCAGTTTACAGACAATAATCAAAGAGAATAATGGTTTTTATTTTATTTTATTCATGGGCTATCAGAGGGAGGGTGTTGGCCATCTGATTTCTCCTCACTGTCAAATTAATCTCAAAACACCTATTGCTCTTTAAAAATTGGCATTAAATTTGGTAATTTCTTTAGTATGAAACCAAAAATTCAGGCCAGTAGATGATGCTCACCTAGCCTTGCTCTTCCTCTTTCTCTCCTATGTTTTCTGTTCTATATCCTCCTTACCATGTAGACAGCTCCTGAAGATTCCTATGTCTCTGCTGAAGCTCTCCTCAATAGGATATCTCATCAAACCTCATTATGTGATGCGCTTGAATATCTAGAACCTGATTTAGCAGAAAAGAATCCCCCAATATTTGCTCAGAAACTTCAGGTTTGTAGCTCAAATGTAACCTGTCAGTGTTCCTTTCTAAAGTTTATCACACCTCAGTAGAGAATGAAATCCCTTACACAGAAACCAAACCAAACTATGATTTCATTGGGTGTACAAAGAGGGACAAGAGGAGGTGGGGATGGCCAAAAGTCGTACAAATAAAAGTTTTTCTTCATATCCAGATATGTAATTCCCCCTCAAGGATATCAAAATGATGTGATTGTTGTGATTATATTCTTAACAAGATAATTCCTTTTAAATCTGGAAATAGAACATAAGGCTTCATTTTTCAGAGGTCATTCAATATCCCTAAAGGCATTTCTAGTAATTTATTCACTGATCAGACTGTATTAAATCACCTTGAGTGAGATATTTATATACACAATAATTTCTCTGACTCCCATTGCAATAATATCTGGAACCAAAATAATTATCTAGCATCTAATTTAAAGTTGGCCATTTGAATTGCTATCCTCTACATAAAGGGACTCTCTTAATAAACAAATTTCAAAAGATTATGAGAGCAGTGTGGAAGATAAGGTTTTAGTAATGGTATTTATTGGGAAACTTTTTATTGAAAATCATCTTTAGGGCATGTAAAAAAGAAACAAAACCTAAAAATTCACAAAAATAGAAAATTTGAGAAAAATCATCTTCATCAGTATAATGACAGTTATTTATTTGAAAAGGCTTTTGTGTAGTTCTTAACTTTTAAAAATTCAGCCTTCTTCTGTCCTGGGCTGCTGAGGTGTTTCTCATGAAATGAACACTGACTCTGTGTGTTATATCTGATTTGTCATCAAAACTCTTTTAAGTGTGGCATCTGTTCTCTGGATGTGAACAGCATTTACATCCTGTCTTAATGCATTTTTCTTCCCACGGTTTACTCATAACATCACCATTTAACAGGAGGAGTTAGAGTTTGCGGTCATGAGGATAGAAGCACTGAAGCTAGCCAGACAGATTGCCCTGGCTTCCTTTGGTTCCCTAGATACTAAGGTACCTGCTCCCTGCCTGGATTGCAATGCTACCTGGGTGTGTCATATGTGCCAGTAACGAAACAGGAGGCTGCTTTCCTAACCATGATGCCCATGTGTGGTACTGGGAACCTCAAAATAGCATGTCCATGCAAGAGGAGGGACCTACTTGTCAAAGATGACCATGAGAAACTGGTCCTGGGAAGTGGCCTAAAAACCTCAGTCCCTGTAGGTTAATCTCAAGAGCATAAATCTTTGACATTAGCCAGATCCCTCTAATATGTCATGAGAATGGTATTCAGCAGTTACATGCCAATATTAATTTAGTGGTGATGAAAAGACATTTTAATCCATGATGTTGTAGAGAGTTTGTTCTTGTATGTGTATTTCTTGTTTGCATTTTGGCACATAATAGACAATGGATTGATTGTATAGTATAGTCATCTGTTGTTGAGAAAGAGGGCTAATTATTTGAATTATAAAGATTTAAAGCTCAAAGTTTGGTTTGCTCAGCCCCTAGACATTTAAAATCTGAGATTAAAGAGACAGAAGTTTCTGTTCTTAGCTGTTCAAGACCTTGATCAAATCACATCATTTCTCTTAATTTCTTTATTGCTTAAAGAATGAAGTTGAATTTGGTTATCTCTGTTGTCCTCTGCAACTTTAAAATTCCATACAGTTTAGTGATTATAATAATGGAGATTTAATCCCTAATAGAGACTCAATCCAATCTTTTAATTTTCCAATTTTTCTTTGTTATTTTTGTCACTGACTTTCATAATTATGATGATCGCAATGATAATGATGCTGACAAAAGTAGTAAAATTATCTTCCATCTATACTTTTCAAAGTACTTTCATATATTCATTATTGTATTCCATCTTCAAAGTGAATTAGGACAGATATTATTACTCCCATTTTACAGACAGGCAAATCAAGATTTGGCTTCTTGCTCAAGAATGCAATACTGGATCCTAAATCTCCTGACTCCTAATAGTGCTCTTTCCATCCTGATTCATACTATTCTCTTTCTAATGGTGCAGTTCTTTATTTTACCCAGCTTCTTGGGTCATGCCAGTAGAGGGTACTCATGTGTTGCTTGATTATCATGTCAGAGTTCAAACAGTGCCCATGGGTATGTGGGGTGAATGGTTCTTAAAATGGTTCTCATCTTGGAGAAATATTCCAACTTAAAGAGAATGTTTATGATTTCTAGTGTTTGGATGGGATAAAATTGGACTCAGGGCAAAAAATAAAATGATAATTACTGACTATGTTTTCTTGTTCCATTTATTACCAAAACAAAAATTGCTAGTTTGACCTCAAATTCTTCCTTCTTGATTTAATTTCTTTTGGAATAGGAGACTCCAAAATTAACAAAAGCAGTGGAAAATTCCTTCAGATAGGTTTCATTTGCTGCTATGATGAATATATTGGCTCTGAAAGAAGTTGTTTCACTTAAAAGCATTTATATAACCATTTCTC